>NW_020944514.1:0-4969 GCF_900497805.2 Vombatus ursinus | reverse complement strand
TTGTTCACATTCACCTTCCTCTTAAGTATGTTCCTTCATGGGTCAATGTTTTCATTTGTCTTTTACTTAGAACAGCATGAAAACAGTTACACATTTCTGCAGAATTTTTCTTTTGGTTTGTTGACATCACATTTCTCTCTCTCTAAAAAAAAGCCAAAAAACCAAAAAAAAACCCCCATACACCCAAACCACTCACATAATTTTTTTCCATATGTCATTACCGTGAATGATGTTATCTTATGCATGTTTAAGTTCTCATTTTTATTGTTCTTGAATGCATTCCATTTCTTTGATAGGCAAAATCAATGCTTTGTTAATAATCTTTAAAGATTTGTAGTTGCTTTGTGTTAATAACATTGCATAGCCACCGTGAATAATGCTTTATTAAACCCAACAATTAATTGTCTATGTTATAGCTAGCTAGCATTTATATATTATTTTAAGGTTTGCAAAATGTTTTATATACCTTATGGGATTTGATCTTCACAACTACCATGTGAGGTAAGTGCTATTATCCCCATTTTACAAATGTGATAAATAGGTATGAGTTGTTTTATGACTTTTCATCCAGTTCTTCAAATTCCTTGTGTCTCTATCAGTTACATATTTATGGAATTTTTGGTTTTACTTAATTCTTGTTCCTCCTGTATTTCATCTCATTTATGTATTCTAGGAGTTCTGTTGTAGATTGAGTTCAAAAGATTTTAGAAAGTGATATCTGATTAACACTCAACCACACACAAATTAGAGGAACCTCCAGAATAAAAGAGATGATGTATGGACCTAAGGGAGCTTAACGTAATTTCAGTAAATCAGAAAGCCTGATTTGGTGTTAATAAGGAAATTTTGGGATCTGTAGCAACAAAGATTAGTCTCTTCAGTCTTATTTGGTTGGTCTTTGAAAGCCAATACTTGTGGAGTAAGGTAGCCCAATGACTGTTCCTTGGTTGGGGGAAGGACTTCTTGAAAAGTTACATCCTCCTGGAACAGGAGGTGGGGCATCTGATGTGCATTTCAGGCATAGGACCAGATGGTTTTAGCAAAGAGAAACCTATTTCATGGGCCACTCTTCACACTTGCATCTACACCCACCTCCATTCCTCATTATGGCTAGAGCTGCAGTCTGATCAAAGTCTGATCCACAACTTCTGGCCTGGAGGAACACCTCCTTTAGCAAAAGGATCCAGAAGAGTAATTGACAGAAATAAAAAACCCTCACTTTGAACATCAACAGGATCTTAAGACAGCTGCATATATATGATATCACATGGGCATATAACATTTCAGAAAATGAGATCTTTAAGATGATGGCTTGTCTTTAGAATTAGAGTTTTTATTCTCAGCAATGCAAATCTATTCAATTTCTGTAAGGCAAACTCACAACACCACTCTATCCTTTATGTTTTTTAGTCAATAATTATGAACTTTTGCTTGGCATTCAATGTACTGATTTCATTCCAATTCAAATACTGGTGCTTTCCAAACACTTTTATGTCACAAGTCCTCAGGGAAAATTTCATGCAGCTTTTCCAAGATAAAAAAAAGAGGAAGACTAGTGAAGATTGGGGTGATTTTCCTGAGTGTCAAACATCCCTGAAGTAGATTTTTTCCAGGTGCAGGTGAATACTTAGGTGTATTTAAAACAAGCCAGTAAAATTTGCAAAGCAGACAAGACTATAACAAGAGGAACCTAGCACAAATTCTCAGCCTCCACTTCAAGGACATACCTCATAAAAAGAAAGAGATCTTATTTCATGCATGTTGTTAAGATTAAAATGAATAGACTGGACTAGAAATCAGAAGCACAAATAGCTGAAATGAAGAGTCAGATTGTAATGAAGTGTAAAAGTTAATGGTACATTTGTGATAATTAAGACTTAAATTCTACTGTGCATTTAAAAGAAAGTACAAAGGATGGTAGAAATAAATAAGTTCAATGAGGATTTATTAAGCCTCTTCTCTGTATAGCATCCTATGTGACCAAGAGTAGTACATGATAATGCTTTAACATTTGTACAGAAAGTTTCCTCTGAGACTGAATTGAGAAAAGAATTGAATGCTCTATAACTGTGGCAGATTTACTTTTATCTGGTGATGTAGCAGATTACTTTTATCTGATAACATTAGACCTAATGTAATTTGATAATAAGTAAAAGAAATTGATAACTGACCCAGATTCAGATGGCCATTATGTTGGGACTTGGCAGTAGATATCAGAGAAGCAGGAGTTGAGAATTAATATACTTGAGCAGAGAAATTTGTAGCTACATGCAGCACATCCAAGGCCCCAAATCTCTCTCACAAGCTTGGCAGTTCACTTAAGTCAGACAGCACATCCATCTTTAATGATACCATTAAAATCTGTTTCCACACCACCATTACAGGCCTTGCCTGGAGAAGTGACTCATATAAATGTTTGTTGGTTCATTACACACCAAAAATGGCAAATTTGAACAGCTATACTTAGAAATATATTATATATACTTAGAAGTATTTGCATTTTTAATTTGTTATTATTTATTTATTTTTGCATTTGCATTTAAATTTTTTTTTCCTTTTTTGGCTAGGCAATGGGTCTTGCCCAGGGTCATACAGCTAGTAAGTGTTATGTGTCTGAGGCCGGATTTGAACTCAGCTCCTCTGAATCCAGGCCGGTACTCTATCCACTTCCCTACTTAGCTGCCCCCTAGTATTTGCATTTTTAAAGAGAAGAATTGAAAGTACATTTTAAAATATAAATGAAGATCATTTATATTTAAAATAGAAATTTACATCACTGAGCAGGCTCAAGGCACTGGGACTACATATCTTCTGTTTAGCCAAGGAATTTGCTACTAAAGGAAGTTGGTTTGGAGGAAAAAGCATTGGATAAGGAATTAGATTTGAGTTGAACCTTGTGAAATTACCAATTCTGTGATCTTATGTAAATTATTTAGTCTCTTTTATCTATAATATGGAAAAATTGTATTTGTATTTCTTACCCCCCATGATTATTGTGAGACTAAACTGAACTAAGTGATGAATTCTGTAAGAGAGTAACAAATGCTGGCTTTGGAATTAGAGAACCTGCTTTTGAAAGGTTTTGAAAGCCAGATCTGTGACCTTGGGCAAGTCATTTTGTTTGGGCTTCAGTTTCCTCATCTGTTAAATAACTAAATAGCCTCCAAAGTCCTGTACAGCTCTAAACCTATTATCTCATAAATGCAAAAATGCTTTTTAAATAATGAAGAATGATATGAATGTCAGTTACAGTTTTTGTTATTTTTAATTTTGGAAGATTGTAAGGCAGTACTAGGACTCTGAGGCCCCATAGAGGAAGGCAAAAAGGGGGATGTTGTAGGTGCTGAAGAGGAGTTTCACTTATTTCAGGATTTTGCTTATGGGGGTGAATTCTTTTGCTTCTGTTAATAATGTGACTTTTTCTTCAAACCCCAATGGGTTTCATTCTCCATTCTATGCAGAGATAAGAAGATAGAGAGAAAGCTCTCTTTTCTTGAGGAGTGATTACATTTACTGTTTCTGGTAGATAGTATTTTGACTTTTATATTTCCTTTTAATGTAGCTTTAAGGATTTTATTTCTACATTATGGGAGGCAGTTAACCTCAGAGTCTAGAAGGCCTGGGTTCAAGTCCTGCCCACGACACATGCAGGTTGTGTGAGACAGGGCAAATAATTTAATTTCTCAGTGCTCTTCAGAACTGTAAGACTATAAGCTGCAGAGCAAGTGCTGATCTTTGTTTTTGCTAGGCAATGCGGTTAAGTGACTTGCCCAGGGTCACACAGCTAGTTAAGTGTCAAGTGTCTGAGGCCGGATTTGAACTCAGGTTCTCCTGACTCCAGGGCTGGTACTCTATCCACTATGCCACCTAGCTGCCCTGCTTATCTTCTTTGGCAGAGAGGATTGAATTCTGTAAACCAATGAAACCACTCATCCAGAGGAAGAGGGGAAGATGGCAATCTCAATTTTTCTCAGCTTAAGTAGCTGAGAACTGGAGAAATTCAGGTGTCAAAAATTTTGTTCCATAAGCACTGTTAGGTTAAGGCATCTTTTAAAAGGTGTTATCACTCAACTGGCATTAAATAAGATTTTACATAAGTTTCAAATTGAAACGATAGTGTTGGGTTTTTTTTTTGTTTGAAGATGTAGAAGAAAAATGAATTGCATTATAATCTCTAAGTTTATTCTCCTTAGGAAAAATGAGACTTTACTTCCCATGTGAGGTATAATCATGGGAAAAAGTTTTTTACTTTGAGCTATGATTTCTCAATAATATTGGAAAGCAGTTATAGAAAATGAATAAGCATTCTTTTTTTCAACCCTAGCAGAGGCAATATAGGGTAGAAGGGACATTTTAGTTTTACAATAACATCCTAGAGCCAGTGGGAGGCAATATGGCTTAATGAAGAGAAAGTTGGCTGTGGAATCAGGAAGGCCTGGGTTTAAGGAAGTAGTGGTGAAATTTGACTAATAGGTCAAGGAATGACATTTTCCATTCAAATCGCTAAAAATTGATAGCAAATGAAAAGAATGTAAAAACTAATAGAACTTGATACAATAATAATTATTTCCCAGAATTCAGGTAGAAAAAGTATCTATTATCTTGTATGTGTTACAAAACTTTATAGGTGATGATATATGAGAAGGAAATTATAATATTTTCTTGGATTTTATATGAAAATAAAATTGTAAGATGAAACAATAATTTCAAGAGTTCTACTAGACATATATAATAAACAACAGCATATTTTAAAGACAGCGAAAAAGAATAGAAAACCTAAGAGGACTGAAGAAATAAAGCCTGCAGTATATTAATCTCCATAGTACTTACTAATTGAGCCACATGATGTCGCCATACTCCGCAAAGTGGGTTTTTAAACAAAGAGAAAACACTTTCTCCCTAGTGTAGAAAGAAGTTCATTCAGTAGCTGCTTCAGAGAAAACGAAAGGGACCAGAAACGAAAAAAAAA
>NW_020944513.1:0-2662 GCF_900497805.2 Vombatus ursinus | reverse complement strand
CCCATAGAGGATGTCCTCCAAAATCTTAGGTTTTATAACTTTAAACTGTACCAAGACTCTTAAGACAAGCTGCATATGTAAGTATGTAATCAAGTATATATGTCCTAACATACTGGAGAGGAAGTGTGGACTTTGGAGTTTGAAGTTGACTTTGCAGTCAGGAAGACTGGGTTTCCTCTTATATATACTGGCCATGTGACCCAACAATGGGGAAAAAAGAAAAGGTCATTTGTGACATCACAGCCTGAGGCCTTAAAATGTCTGCCAGTTTCCTGGTAAAAATATTGCTATCCAATAACGCAGTAGACACATTTCCCATCAGTTTGCAGCCATGTTTCACAAAAAGGCCTTTTTACACCACTATACTGGAGAGGACACGAACAAAACAAAAGCACAAAGAAAACCTCACAAGGACTTAAACAATGGACTAAAAATGTCACGTGAAATGATTTCTGATTATCAGAATTGTCTGGGTGCTACAGAAAGGAAGGAGCGAGAAGATCACAAATTAAATGGAAAGAGGTTTGAACTCTTTAATTCCTTATCAATATGCTTTTCTAATGTCTTACTTCTGACGCTGTTGATCAACCTCTTCTCTGGGATACTCTCTTCTCTCTAGGTTTCCATGACACCACTCTACCCTGGCTGTCCTCCTACCTGTCTGAGCACAGCTTCTCAGTCCCCTTACATTCAGGTCATTCCTTCCAACTGGGATTGCCCCACAGGGCTCTGTCCTGGGAGCTTTTCTCTTCTCCCTCTCTAAATGATTTCACTTAGCTGTCTCATCAGCTCCCCTGGTTTCAGTTATCATGTCTTTGCCGATAACTCTCAGATCTCTTAGCCCTAACTTCTCTCCTTACCTTCAGACTCACATTTCCAATTATCTTCAATTGGAGGTCTCATAGATATCTATTGTAAATTTAATTTTTATTTTGTAATTATGGAATCAAACAAGCATTTCCATAATATAGTATAATAAAAAAGATGATAACATATGAACTTGAAAATCTATTATGTTTAACTTGCTATTCCTTTCAAATATAGAATAAAGTTATCATGTACATTTCTTTCCCCCCCCCTCCCTTCCTGGCCCTAAAGATGTCTACCAATAGACACAAATATGTGTTTGTGTGTGTGTGTGTGTGTGTGTGTGTGTATGTGTATATGTACACACACACACATGCAGACATACACATATATGTATTTATGTAGAATTATCATATATTTACTTCTTCTTATCATTTCTTTCTATGGATGCAGATAGAGTCTTTCTTCATGTGCCCTTTATAGTTAATTGGAGTATTTGTATAGTCAAAATGACTTATTCACTCCAAGTCATTCTTAAAACAATATTGCTGTTACTGTATGCAAAGTTCTCTTGGTTCTGCTCATTGTGCTCTTCATTATTTCATGCAAGTCTGTCTATGTGTTTCCCAAGATTATCAAGCTCACCATTTCTTACAGGGCAGTAGTATTCCATCACGATCACATATCATAACTTGTTCAGCCATTCCCCAATTGATGGGCATCCGCTCAATTTTCAGTTCTTTGTCACCCCAAAGAGAGATGCCATAAACATTTTCCTTTTTCCCTAATCATCTTTGGAAAAAGACTTAGTAGTGGTATGGCTGGATCGAAGGGTATAGGCAATTTGGGCATAATTCCAGATTGTTCTCCAGATTGGTTGGATCAGTTCACACTTCCACCAGCCATGAATAAGTGTCCCAATTTTTCCACACCCCCTCCAAAATTTGTCACTTTCCCTTTCAATTGTTTTAGCCAATCTGATCGATATAAAATGATATCTCAAGGTTGTTTTAATTTGTATTTCTCTAATCAATAATGATTTAGGGCATTTTTTTGGTATGACTATAAACTGTTTTGATTTCTTCATTGAAAAATTGCCTGTTAATATCTTTTGACCATTTATCAATTAGGGAATGACTCATACTCTTACAGATTTGACAAAGTTCTTTATATGCTTGAAGTATGAGACCTTTGCCTGAGAAACTGTCTATAAAATAGTTTGTTCCTCCCAATTTTCTGCTTTCCTTCTGATCTTGGCTATATTTCTTTTATCTGTACAAAACCTTTTTAATTTAATGCAATTGAAATTACCCACTTTATACCTAACTTTGCTCTCTACCTCTCTTCCTCTTGTTTATTCATAAATTGTTTGCCTATCCATAAGTCTGATAAGTAATATATTCCACAGTCTAATTTTCTTATAATATCTCTATGTCAAGATCAGCAATGCATTTTGACTTTATCTTGGTAAGTGGTGTAAGATATTGTTCTGTCCCCAGGTTCTGTCATGCTACTTTCCAGTTTTCCCAACAATTTTTTACCAAGTAATGGATTCTGATCCCAAAATCTTAAGTCTTTACACTCGTCAAATACAAGGTTACTATATTTATTTGCTGTTGTAAATTATTATTACACCCTTTAGAGTTAATTGGAGTATTTGTATAGTCAAAATGATTTATTCACTCCAAGTCATTCTTAAAATCATATTGCTGTTACTGTATGCAATGTTCTCTTGGTTCTGCTTATTTTGCTCTTCATTATTTCATGCAAGTCTCTCTATGTTTTTCCTAAGGTTATCGAGCTCATATCCCATAGAGGATGTCCTCCAAAATCTTAGGTTTTATAACTTTAAACT
>NW_020944512.1:159990-277996 GCF_900497805.2 Vombatus ursinus | reverse complement strand
ATATACATATACAATCTGATATAGGTTAAACATGCAAACATATTTTCTCATCAGTCACGTGAAAGAAAAAACAGAACAAAAGGGAAAAGACACAAAAAAAACAAAGTGAAAATAGCATACTTTGATCTGCATTCAGACTCCATAGTTCTTTCTCTGGATGTGGATAGCATTTTCCATAATGAGTCTTTTGGACTCATTGTATTGTTGAAAAGAGCTAAGTCAATAATAGTTGATCATAACACAATGTGGTTGTTACTGTGTACAATGTTCTCCTGGTTCTGCTCACTTTACTCAGCATCAGTTCATGTTTAGTCTTTCCAGGTTTTTCTGAAATCCGCCTGTTCATCATTTCTTATAGCACAATAGTATTCCATTACATTCATATACCACAGTTGTTCAGCCATTCCCCAACTGATGGGCATCCCCTCAATTTCCAAGTCTTTTCCACCACAAAAAGAGCTGTTATAAATATATTTGTACATGTAGGTCCTTTCCCCTTTTCTATGATGTCTTTGAGATACAGACCTACTAGTGGTATTGCTGGATCAAAGGGTATGCACTGTTTGATGGCCCTTTGGGCATAGTTCCAAATTGCTCTCCAGAATGGTTGGATCAGTTCACAACTCCATCAGCAATGCATTAGTGTCTCAATTTTCCCACATCATCTTCAACTTTTATCATTTTCCTTTTCTGTTATATTAGCCAATCTAATAGTTGTGAGGTGGTACCTTAGAGTTGTTTTAATTTGCATTTCTCTAATCAATAGTGATTTAGAGCATTTTTTCATGTGACTATAGATAGCTTTAATATCTTCATCTGAAATTGTCCTTAACATTCTTTTTTCTAGAATTTCTAAAACTATATCTAATGATAATATGGCAGTGGACAGTAAGAAAGCTGATATTTTCCATTACATTTCATTTATTCTCTATCAATTAATAAATACATGTGTATACACATATACACACATATATAAACATATACATATATGATCTATATATGTATTTCCATATATGCTCCTTTAATAGCTCCAGACTTCTCCCAGAAACAAAAACCTATCTTTTTTGATGCTATCCAGAATTCTACTGTGTTACTGCAAAGCTATCAATCATTGAAGACTACAGTCTTTGAGGAACTAAAAATTTGTATTATGCCAAAGATAATAGGGAGATTCAGATTGGGCACAAACAGGCTGTGCAGCATATAATAAGTTTAAGGAACCTGAGTAAAAAAAAAAAAGGAATTTGAGTGAACCTTCTTTGGGAAATCTCTGCTTAACATGAAGATGGGCTGGTCATGTGGCAAGAGTAAGGAATAATTTTTGGGTAACCCAAGCAGATATAATGTCAGGAGACAACATGGAAGTCCTCCAGAATCTTCAGTGGAATCCTCGTGGTGAACTTCAGGGAGAACACAGAAAAGAATATGATAGGAAATGGCATACCAATCCAAAATCTTTACCAAGAAAACCCCAAATGTAGTCACAAAGAGTCAGATACTACTAAAACGACTGAACAACAACAAAAGAGAGTTGACATTTGTGTAGCATGTTAAAGTTCATAAGGGCCTCTACATATACTTTCAGATTTTAGCTTTAAAACACCATTATTATTTTCCCCATTTTCAGAGGAAGAAAATGAAAATCATTGAGGTTAGGAGATTTGACTATAGTCACTCACGTAGTAAAATGCTAGAGGCGAGATTTGAACCAAAGTTTTTTATTCCAAGGTTAGCAATCTATCCATTCTATATAATATTGCCTGCAAGAAAGAAAAGAGCAGTGGCCAATGACTGACCTAGGAAAATGCTGGTAACTAGAGTGTAAGAGAAAGAAGTCAGATTTTCTGGCAACAGAAGTTGTAAGAGAAGCAATAGAAGAGTTGAGGTCATGAAAACCCAGAGAAGAGAGGGTTTAAAAAAAAGGGGGGTTATAAAATGCAAATAAGAGATCATGAAGGTGAAGATTTAGAAAATGATTGGATATAGGTAGACAGAAATCATTGATATCAGAGTGGTCAGATTTGGTTGACTGATAATGGCAATAACTAAACTACAAAAGGCTAAATGCAGAATTGTGTGATGTGAATATGGGATACAACAAGACTCCCTGTACTGACCATCAAATAGTATAAAGCAATAGTTCTCAAACTTTTTGGTCTTTATGACTCCTTTACATTCTTAAAAATTTTAAAGACCCCAAAGAGCTTTTATTATATGGATGAAATATATTGATATTTATCATATTCAAAATTAAAATGTATACATTTTAAATATTTATTCTTTTAAAAATGACATTAATAAACCCACTGCATGTTAACATAGATAACACATTTTAGTGAAAAATAACTATTTTTTCCAAAACAAAAAAAAATTAATGAAAGGAGGGCATTGTTTTACATAGTTTTAATAGAAGGCAGTAAAATTCCCATATTTGCTTCTACATTTGGTCTGTTATGATACATCATTTTGGTTGAAGTAGATGAAGAAAACCTAGTCTGACAGAGTTGGAAAAGGAAGGAGTATTTTAACAGGCAAATAATTTATTATTATTATTATTATTATTATTATCATTATTATTAAAATGGTTTTTAGCACCATAGACCCCCTCAAGGCACTTGGGGACATCTAGGGGTCCATGAACCACACTTTGAACACTAATAGGACAAAGATTTGAGGGAAAATAATGGAATAGTAGGATATAATCAAAAGCATGAAGTGGAATGGGCACTGTATTTGGAGTCAGAAGACCTGGTTTTTAGCCCTAGCTCTCATAATTACTAGTTATGTGACATAGGGCAAAGCAATTAGCTAATTAGAGTCCTAATTCCTCACTTAGAAAAAGAGAGAGAATGATGTCTCCTACTTAATTAACAAGGATGTGGTGAAGAATAAATGAATAGTCATTAATTGTTCAATGTTTGAGTGGAAGTTTCCAATTAAATGCCCCCAGGGATCTGTGTTTAACTAAGTGCTATTTGTCTCATTTATCAATGATCTGGATAAAGAAATAGATGGCATACCTTTCAAATTGGCAAAATCTGGCAGGGAGATTTTAATATACTGGATGGCAAAGTCAGAATCCAAAAAAGTATTTTAATGAACTAGAAGGCTGAGCTCAATCCAAGAGTTGGAAATTTTAATAGGAATAAATTATTTTCACAAATATAAGAAGTAGAAGGCATAGACAGATAGCAGTTCATCTAGAAAAAAAATTCAGGTATTTATTATACTTCAAACTTCATATCAGTAAGTAGTCTAATATGGTAGCCAAACATGAAATTTGTTCATTATTCAGCTGCATAATATGCAGGACTGGAGATAACTAGTTGATCTACTAAATAGAGCACTGGACCTAGAGTCAAAAAAATTTGACTTTACATCCTGCCTCAGATATTTAAATGGGCAAGACACATAACTACTTACCCTAGGCAGAGATACTCTGTGCCTTAGTTGCCTCATCTGTAAAACAAGGGGTTGGACTTGATAGCTTCTAAGGTCCTTTCTGGGGCAACTAGGTGGCACAGTGGATAGAGTGCCAGGCCTAAAGTCATCTTTATGAATTCAAATCTGCTCTCAGACACTTACTAGATTTGTGAAGCTAAGCAAGACTGTTAGAGGGAACATGCTTTTAAGGGATGACATTTTTTTTTAATGGAATACTGACCATGCAATAATAATTATTCTCATTTGTAAACCCAAAATTACACAATGAATGAAACTAGACTAAACTCTGAAGGTTTCTGGGCAAGGAAGGGAAATGACTAGGCCAAAAGGAAAATTACACAGACAACAGTGTGAAGAAAGGAGAAAGGGAGAAAGACAAAGTGGTTCAATGGCAAGGGTGCTGTGTTTTTCAGGGACCCTTCACTCCAGAGAGGGTTACAGTTCAGGGATGAGAGAGGAAATGTTTTAAACTCCTTCCTACCCCATACAATTAAATAGGGTGTTATTGGCACAGGTGCCCATATCCTGAATTCCAAAATTATCTTCAGGTTCCTAGGAATAATTTAGAATTGTCTTTTAAAGCAGAAGTATCAAATACATGGCCTGCCCATAGCAAGCCTGAGTGAGTCCCAATGGACCAGATTAAAATGTAACTGAGAAAAATTTAACATTATTTTGTTAATATAATAAAATATAGATAACATTACATTTTTAAAACTAAGTTAATATGCAGCCTGAAAAGATCCTTATGTATGGATTAGTGACCCTGTTTTATTTGACTTTGAATCCACTGCTTTCAAATGTCTCTCCCATTGGCTTGAACCAAAAAAATCGCAATAAAATCCATGTTGGGGTGGGGAGGAGAGAAAAAGGGGGAGTGGGAGGGAGAGAGAGAGACAGAGACAGAGAGAAAGAAAGCGATGGTGTGCATCACTTTCTTGAATGAATAAAGAAACTACAGTTTACCTGTCTATGCTGGCTTATTTATTGGCAGTAGTCAGTCAATAAACATTTGTCAATCACCTTGTACCAGGAACTATGCTAAGCCTAGGAACAAAAAATAAAAGAGGCAAAAGACAATCTAACGCAAGAGACAAAATGCAAATAAATATGTGCAAACTAGGGATTATGGAAATATCCATAGATTCACTGATAGGTACTGCTGCCAATTGAAACTATCAATATACAGATATTTAGGAGGCAAATTCAGGTTTATTATGCTTCAACATAGGTCCAAAGTTGAAAAAATAACTCTGAATTTGAACAAAGATTTCATAAAATTTATATAGTTTTCAATAACATCACAGAAAAAAAGTATAATTTTTTAAACTATGGTTTATGAACTTCAAAAGACAGGAGAAAGTAAAGATTTATATGACAAAGATATGTTTATGAGGTTTACATTCCAAAGGTAACTGAAAAGAAGAAACTCACAAAAGATCTAGTTTATCAAAAAAAAAAATCACTTATACTGGAGGAGTCACAGATTTACAGCCAGAGTAGTTATCATAAGCTATCCTATCCTCACCAGATTTCTTATCTAAAATAATTGGGAGCCTTAGGAAAATATCAGCTGGCTATTTTGTAACTCTACAACTTTTCTCACAACTAAAGTGACCATTCTAGATCCAAAATAATAATAGAGAAAAAGGAATCCAAAAAAATCTTGCAACAGAGGTACATATAAGATAAATTAAGAAATAGGAGAAGGCAGACCCTAGCAAGGACCCTAAATTTTTCACAATACAAGCAAGAGTAGACATTTTCTTTCTTTCAAATCTACTGAGGCAACTCTACCAGCTCAGTAGTCAATCCTCTTTGATACACACAAACCATAGTTGTTGGGGAAGGGGGAATAAGGAAAACAAGGGAGACCAACCAGTTGTCCTTTATCAAGAAGTCAAAACATGCCTCATTGGAAGTGTCCAGAATTCAGACTTAGCATTGTGTAGGTTCCATGGAAAGTCCCCCACAAGCCCATGCCCAAGCATGCTCCATGACATAGGTTCTAATCCAACTCCCTTACTCTACTTTTAGATATCAGGGAAACTGTTGATATATAGAGAAAGGCTGGTAGTTAGAGAGAACAAGGGGATGATTGCAAAGCAAGATGTCAGAGAGGATGGGACCAAGGAAACAAGTACAGTGCTTGATCCTACTGAAAAGAGAGTAGGGAATAATATCAAAGGATTTTGAGGTGCAGAAGAAGGAACTCACAATGAATTGCTTCCATTTTCTTGGTAAAGAGGCAATGTCCTCTTCTGGGACTGTAGGCTGTAGAAGATTTAGAATAACCATTGTGAAAAAGATAATGGAAAGGAAATCAGCGAAGAGCAAAAGGATTGTCTAAGAGTGTCAGTGGGGTCCAGTAGAGATTGGTTAGCATAAAGTGTTACATAGGTTTATAGGACAAATATGTAAATTTATTTGAAAGGTACATACAACATACATATATAACAAATGCATAAATCTGTAGAGTACCAAGTCAGGAAGGTTGTATGATTTTTCCCCTACCACAATTTAGCAATCCGTGAGTAGAAACGAAGGCCAATGATGATGGTGATTCAGGGCTGGGTTTTGGCAAGGCAGAAATGATAAGACACAGGATCAAGTAATTCAAAGGTAAAAGGTAGAATAAAATTAAACAGGTTAACTGTAAGGTCAAGATTGGAAATGGAGCAAAATGAAATCAGAAAATAAATGGACTGAGAAAGTAGGGAAAGGTAGAATCATTAGAGATTGAAGTGAGCATAAAGAATAGGTTAAGCAATGAGTAAAACATGGGAGAGATACAAAGATGTGATTAGAGTTAGCAATTTTAGAATAATGGAACAGAGACAGAAAAATTGTGGGTGATGTTGATGTCAAAGGTTTGACCTGTCAGTTAAGAACAAATCCAAAACCTAGAAAGGTTTTTTAGAAAGAATTTTATTGTCAGTTTGGCAGAAGAGAGAGCTAGAAAAAGGTGAGGTTTGCTCCCCTAGAGGTCTCTGTAAGTTTTACATTATATAGAGTCCAAACAAGAGTACAAAGACACAACATTTTCATGCAGGCAATTTCCAGATAAGACACCTGGGTTGCTTGAGATGTATGTCAGTAGGTAAGTCTAAACATTCAATAAAATTGAGGTGAAGCCAAAACACAAGATTTTGGGGAAAGTCCTAACATGACATCTGAATGGGGTCCATGCAATCTCCAGTTCCCCTGGAGGGTGTCTGGAGTCAGCATGACCTACACATCCTGAGATAGATATAGATAATATAGTTACATATATAATTATATATTATATAGTTATATATATATAAAACTATATGTCAAATTACAGAAGGGTGGATTCAAATAATTTTAATAAATAACAAAATATTTTCCCCACAAGCCATCCCTATGTGTGACTATGGCAGAGTGAAAGTGGGAGTTAAGAAAGTTGATAAACTGGGAAACCAGAATATTTGTCAGCATGCCAACCTTCAACATATTTCAATATTGAAATCCTCAAGTATAAGGACAAGGGTTGGGGTGGAGAGATAGATTGGGGCAGCTACTGAATTCCTTTCAAAAGAAGGGAAAATGGTGAGACAACCACTAAGATCAGTATAGTATGATCAAACTAGATGGAATTAAACAAGTTGGTGAGTATTGTCTTCAGAGGGCAGTTCTGGAAGTGACAATGAGAAGAGAAGTATGCTTGTTCCTCCTTCTGGTCCACTACATTAGTGGGCAATGAGAGAAGTTGCTTACTGAAAAGGATGACTAAGATAGCAATGTCCTCCGTGGGGCCTGGGAGGAGGGGGGGTCATATCTCTATGAGATCCAGAAGATGAGAATGAAAGGGAAATCTCTAAAATTAAGAAAAGATAAGAGGATACAAGAAAAGGGAAGCTGAAGGAGGAGATGAATAGGGACTTAGGTGAGATAAGCTGGAGATGCATACGAATGAGGACAAGAAAGGGGAAGCTAGGTGGCACAGTAGATAGAGTACCAGCCCGGGATTCAGAAGGACCTGAGTTCAAATCCAGCCTCAGACACATAACATTTACTAGCTGTGTGACTCTGGGCAAGTCACTTAACCCCAATTGCCTCACAAAAAAAAAAAAAAAAGAATGAGGACAAGAGAGATAAACAGGGGAGGTAGATGATTTTCACTCAAGCATCATTAGGAGTGAAAGAGATGGAAATTTAAAGATTATAAGATGGAATATAGGCAACAGAGTACAGGCCAGTGCCCAGGTGAACTCTCCCAACATTACCCTCCGAACAACTTTAAAATAACACTTCAAATCAAATTTTGGATGGCAGAGCCAACCAAAGGTCAGAGGGAGATATTTGTCATCCTAAGACAACTCAGGAGTTCTGCAAGGGAGATCTGTAAGACTAGGGTGGTGCAGGCCCAGAGAGTTGCAAGAGCACCAGCAGAGAGCCTTGGAGATGGCTCTGATAGTAGCAGCACCTGCAACAACTTTGGTAGCTTTTAGCTCAGAGATAGTAAGGGGGTCAGATAACTGTTCAAACAGAGTTGCAAGAGACCCTCTGTGGGCACTGGGTACAGTTAACACTGAATGACAACTCTATTGCTCAGAAGCAGTTCCAGGGTGCAAAGGAACACGAGGGGTCAGTGAAAAGAGAACAGGGGCCCTGGTTGAGGTTCCAAGGCAAAAAGGGGGCTAGTACTTACAGCTACAGGGGAGCAAGGGCCCTTCCTGGGTAAAAAAAAACAGATTACAGACCAGGAGAGACCACATCTTTTTCAGGAAAACAACACTATGAAAGCATAAAAACTTGCAAACACCCAGAACTGACTTTGTAAACAGCAGCATGAAAGAAGCTTTGCACGGTGCCTCTCAATCCCAAGGTGAGTAGAGCCCAATTTTAACATAAAGTTCAAGGGACAGAAATAGGTTGGGAAAATGAGGGATTAACAAACAAACAACAAAAAAAGAACTTAACCATAAAAATGTATTATAGTGGCAGGGCAGACCAAGACATAAAATTAGAAGAAGAAAACAATATGAAAACAGCTACAAGCAAAGCTTCAAAAGAAATGCTAGTTGGATACAAGCCCAACAAGAATTCCTGGAAGAATTAAAGAAAGCGATAAGAGTGGTAGAGGAAAAATTGGGGAAAGAAATGAGAGTGCTGCAAGAAAATTATGAAAAGAGAATTAACAGCTTGGTAAAAGAAGCAAGAAAAAGTACTGAATAAAATATCACCTTAAAAAAACAGAATTGGCCTAACAGTTAAAAAGGCACAAAAATTCATTGAAGAAAAGAACTCTTTAAAAAGGCAAAATTGGCCAAATGGAAAAACAGGTACAAAAGCTCATTGAAAAAAATAATTCCTTAAAAATTAGAATTGAGCAAGTGGAAGCAAATGACTCCATGAGACTTAAGAAACAATCAAAGTCAAAAGAAGGAAAAGTAGAAGAAAATGTAAAATATCTCAATGGAAAAACAACTGACCTAGAAAACAGATCAAGTAGAGACAGTTTAAGAATTATTGGACTACCTGAAAGCCATGATCAAAGAAAGAGCCTAGACATCAAGGAAAATTCTCAAGGAAAATCTTAGATCCTGATGGTAACATAGAAATTAAAAGAACCCACTGATTAACTTCTAAAAGAGATACAAAAAGGAAAACTCCTAGGAATATTATATAGCTAAATTCCAAAGCTCCCAGGTCAAGGAAAAAAATATTGCAAGCAGTCAGAAATAAACAATTCAAATATCATGAAGTCAGTCAGGATCACCCAAGATTTATCAGTTCCCACATTAAAGGCTTGAAATATGACATTCTGGCAGGCAAAGGAGCTAGGATAACAACCAAGAATAACCTACCTAGCAAAACTGAGTATAATCCTTCAGGGGAGAAAATGAATATTTAATGAATTAAAAGACATCCAATCATTCTTGATCAAAGGCAAGAACTGAATAGAATTTGACATTCAAACAGAAGTCTCAAGAAAAGCACAAAAAAAGTAAACATGAAAGAGTAATCATAAGGGATTCAATGCAGTTGAACTGTTTATATTCCTAGGAACTTTATCATTATTACAGCAGTTAGAAGAGGAGTCTGCATAGACAGAGGGCATAGGTGGAAAGGAGTCAATTATATTGGCATGATATCAAACAAAATGTAGTAGAGAAAAAGAGAAATGCACTGGGAGAAGGCGGAAGGGAGAGGTAGGATGAGGCAAATTTTCTCACATAAAAGAGGCACACAAGGAAGAGCTTTTATAGCAGAACAGAAAATGAAGGGAGTGGCAGGCAATACTTGAACCTCATTCTCATAGGAATTGGTCCAAAAAAGTTAGAATATATATACACACTCAATTGGGTATAGAAATACATCTTACTTAATAGAAAGATAGGAGGGCGAAGGGATATGAGATATAGGGGATGCTAAAGAGGAGGATGGATTAGGGGAAGCAGTAGTCAGGAAGCAAGGCAGACTTTTGAAGAAGGACAGGATAAAAAGTGAGAACAGAAAGATAAACAGGAAAATGAGATGGAGGGAAACACATAGTGATCATAACTGTGAATGTGAATGGGATGAGCTAACCCATAGAATGGAAGCCGATAGCAAAATGGACTGGAAACCAGAATCCAACATTTTGGTGTATATGACAAATACACTTGGACCAGAAAGATATACACAGAGTTGAAATGAAGGACTAGAGCAGTATCTATTATGCTTCAGCTGAAGTGAAGAGGGCAGAGGTGGCAATCATGATCTCAGACAAAGCAAAAGCAAAATTAGACCTAATTGCAAAAGATAATCAGAGAAACTATGTGTTGCTAAAAGGAACCATAGTAGGGGCAACTAGGTGGAGCAGTGAATAGAGTTCTGGCCTTGGAGTCAGGAGGACCTGAGTTCAAATCCAGCCTGAGACACTTAACACTTACTAGCTGCGTGACCTTGGGCAAGTCACTTAACCCCAATTGCTTCACCAAAAAAAATAATAATAAAAAATAAAAAAATAAAAGGAACCATAGACAATGAATATCAAAAAAATTTTACAGCAAGTTTTTCAAAAAGGGCTTTATTTTTCAAATATATAGGGAATTTATAAAAATAAGAGTCATTCTCCAATTGATGTGTTCAATGGATATGAATGGGGAGTTTTCAGAAGAAGAAATCAAAACTGTCTATAGTCATATGAAAAAATGCTCTGTTTAAGATTTATACTGATTTATTATCTATTATATATGTTAGATTATATTATACATAGATTAGTATATGTATATTAGATTATACTGATTTATATTTATCATTTGTATTTTTTTATTTTATATTTATATATTAGATTTAGATTAATACTAATTTAATATTAATTAGAAAAAAACAAATTGAGACAACTCTGAGATACCACTTCACATCTATCAGAAATGACAAATGTTGGTGGGAATGAGGGAAAATAGATGTACTAATGAATTGCTGGTAGATAGTGAATTGTCCAGCTTGGAAATACTGTCATGAACTATAAAGTTTCCATCAGAAATTCAACACCTCTACCATGTCTGGGGAGCCAGACACTTAGGTGGGATATGTTCTTTGCCCTCTATCTAGCTGGATATCTGGATATCTTCTATCCTCAAACCTTTATCCATGATGCTACCATTGGTTATGCGACAAGGGTTAGTGCTCAGTAACTTGTTTTGCACAATAAGGCAAAAAGCAAAGGGAGAAAAGGAGAGAGTACAATTCATGGGATAAAACAGCAGCCAGCATCAGGTGCTTCTAACTACAGAAATAGAAAATGGTTTTTCTTTTTTACTCTCCTTCAGAGGGAAGAAGGGAACTGTAGACCTGGGAGGAGTTGATCAGTTAGAGTGGTAGCTTCTTCCCATAACTCAGAGGCAGGGAAGAAACAGAATGTTTTCTGAGACGTACTTGACTGTCTCACCAATCACTGTCCATCGTCCACATCAGTTCTGCAAAACACACCCCTTGGCTTCCTGCTCCCTCTCAAGAGAGTGCTGGAGAAGAAAACCTAGCTTTCTTGGAGTCTTCCCACCCAGTCTCAACATGAAAGATAAGCCACAAACTCAGGATTCTCCAAATTCCAGCCTGACTGCTTTTCCAGCAACATCTTTCTTCCAGAATTCTCTACCCACAACCTCACATCCCTAGTTCCCCAAAAGCAGTACAAGTGAATTATAAATCTCTCATCTCCATGGCAATTCTGAGGCAAAGTCTGTAAAATGCTAATAACAAGCTATATTTACAATTTACAGCTATTCAAATCCCAAGATAGCAATAAAAATTGAGAGGAAAATGCATGAAAATAGATTAAATAGTAGGAAAAGCCTTCCTACCGTCTAGCAGTTTTTTGAAATATGAATGGAAACTATAAATAACTCAGAATTTACATAGATTCAAGTCTGAATGTAGGTATATAAAACATTCAATGTATAAAGCATACAGTTGTGAAATTAAATTGAAGTTCATCTTAAGCAAAATGTAAGAATACTACCTTTACCTCACCCCACCCCCAAGATTTTATTTCTATATAGATAGGACAACTTTACAGAGTAAAAGTATACTTATGGGATATCTAAAGATGTCACTAAACTAGAGGTGCCTTTCTTTGAATGTCAATTTGGCTGACATCAGAAACAAGGATACGAATTATCAAATTTTATTTTGAAAAGTTTTTTTTTATTATTTCCTAAAGAGTAGGATTCTTTTCAGCACTTTTCAAAGGATAGAAATTATGACTCCCTGCTCTAGAAAGAAAACTCTTATTTAGTCAAGTTACTTTTCATGTAGTAACACTACCACCTACTGGGATTTTTAGGTCTTTTGCAAATAAAGGCTGTTAAAGCCAGGTACCATTTGACAAAGATTTTGTAACATTTGTGAAAGAGACCTGGTGCCAAGCCAGGGAAAAAATCAGATAATGACAAGGAGGAAGGCTCAGGGAAAGACACCTTCATTTTAGTTCTCAGAACATAGTAGAATCACAGAATTGGAGGAAGTTACGAGTTTGAAAGGCCATCCAGTCTAACCAACACAGAAAGAGGGATCCTTCAGGGAAACATGCTGGCAACTGATTCTCCACTGTCAGCTGAAAGACCTCCAATGAGGGGAAAGCCACCACCTCTGAAGGCAGTCCATTCTACTTCTGGGCAGTTCTAATGATTAGGAAGTTCTTTCTGACATCAAACTTTAATTTTCCCCTCTGCAGCTTCTGCCTTCTGAGGACAAATAGGACAAATCTAATTCCTCTTTCACGTGACAGCCTTTCAGACATTTTAATACAAGTATCATATTTCCCCAGATTCTTTTCTTCTCCTAGCTCAATAACCCAAGTTCCTTCTGTTTCTCACAACCCAGAAGGCTCTGGGCTCAACTGGACCTGGATTCAGTCCCTAGGAAACCTGACCCCAAAAAGGAGATGAGGCACCTACTCTCTGGCTTGCTCCTTCCAGCCAGGAGTTCTGAGGAGAATCTACCGAATAAAACTTTATATATCTCATTGCAACGGTCTCCCCAAAAAGGGATTAACAGTGTTTCTTCTAGGTAAGGTATTCAGTCTACAAATTAAATATCCGGAATAGCAGGAATGTGCTAGGGCTAGTTCCAAGGGCTCTTAAGAGTCTCTTATTAAATTCTCATTGTGACCATTTACAACTTGGAAAATGACCAATACTAGAAATAGGAGCTTGATTTATCATTTTGCTGATTGTCTGAGCTTAAGAAAGTGATGG
This sequence comes from Vombatus ursinus, assembly GCF_900497805.2. NCBI lineage: Eukaryota > Metazoa > Chordata > Mammalia > Diprotodontia > Vombatidae > Vombatus > Vombatus ursinus. The sequence continues at coordinate 264,845 of NW_020944512.1, read as the reverse complement.
AAAAAATGTTAATGCATATTAAACTTAAAAGTGTGTCCAGCATACTTTTTTCCCCAAGAGAATCAGTTGTTAAACATTTTCCAGCACAACACTGTATACTCAGTATAGTCAGACAGCTATTTATTTTTTCTACCACAAAACAAAAATTTTAAAACATAAGAGACTCATGAATGTGCATTAACAAACACCTAAAACATAAAACAGTAAGTCAACACTATTGGTATACTTCAATAAATGCCAAAGCATTTTGTTGAACTGCTGATCTGCCCAACTCACAAATCTGGGTGTCCTGGCCAGCCAGACCATGGCCTGCGTTTTGTTGATGCTTTCAATTGCAACATCTTCCTAGAGGTTTCTCTCATGCAGTAGTGGTGTTTCGTCTCCGAGAAGGAATGTAGTTGTAGGGAGCACTTGCTGCTAAGCAACTGGTACTACTCAGAAACTCTAAAGTTCTAAATCAGCTCTTAATGCTGGAAACGTTCATCTCTGCTCCCCGCCCCCCGCCCTTTTCTGTTTCCTTTTCTGTACTATCTTCCCCCACTAGAATGGCAGCTTCTCAAGGAGGGAAGAGATTGTCTTTCTATCTACTTGTATTTATATTCCCTGAATTTAGCACAGTGCCTGGCATATAGTAAAATATTAGTAGATAGTTGTTGATTGAGCTTTATTATCTTTTTAATTATCCACTCTAGAAAATGTTTCCCATCATTGCAAGCACCTTAAAGGCCTTAAAATACTTTGTTTCAATGTTATCCTTGTATCCTTTAGCACTGGGCCTGGAACATGGTACATGTCTAATAAATGCTTGTTGTTCAATTGAAGTTAAGCTCATTGTTCTATGGTTTACAGGCTCTGTTTTCTTTTGTGTTTTGCAAACTGAAAAAATCTTTTTCCTTTTCTAGTCTTACAGTAGTGTTCTGATGCTTCAGTATATCAGACATTAGTAGGTATATCAAATATTAATAAGTTTTAATTTAGTATATCAGTTAATTCAGTATGTCAAATATTAATAATAATCACTAATCATATTTGTCAGTTCTTTCAGTATCCAAGGATGTAGTTTATCTGGGCCAAGAGACGTGAATTCATCAGGGAGAGAGATGCTGTGTTACTGTCTCCTTACATCTTGTATATCAGTTGCCTCGACCATTTTTGTTTTATTTCCAGTGCCAGGTTAATTCTCCTCTGCAGAGAAAACAGAACTATGATAAAAATTGAACAGCAGATTGTGCAATGGATAGAGTGTAGGGCCTGGAGTCAGGTAGACCTAAGTTCAAATCCAGTCTCAGACATTAGCTTAGCTGTATGACCCTGAAAAAGCCACTGTCTCTCTAAGAAAAACCACATTATTATTTATGAAGTTGTTCCTAAGGAGGGAGTAATGATAGCTAAGAAAGATGTCCACGTGTCAAAGCATCGTGAGCTGGTAGACAAGAATATGACCAACCTTCATGTCATGAAGACCACGCATCTCCAAAATTCCATGGACATTGCAAGGAAGGGTCTACATGGAGACTTCTCTATTATTATCTTACCATTGAGGGCATTTAATGAAACCAGGATGAGGTTCACCTGTCCCATTGGATTGTGCCTGCTCTGTTCACAGGTGTCATCCAGAGACAAGAAAGCCAAAGGTTTAAATGTCTGGAGGCTGAAGTGCCTGCTTTCCCTCCTGGGTGAAGCTAGCAGAGACACATACAGATGAAGTATTGTTCCCAATGGTGCTGATGAGAAGGCTAAACCTGATGCAAAGTCAACAGCAGAACCTTTAAGACATCTAAATAATTGGAGAAACATTAATGGCTAGTAAATAGGTAGACTGAGTCAATATAATAAAAATTACAATGGTGACTAAACGAATTTACTTATTCAGTACCATAACAATCAAACTACCAAAGGATTATTTTGTAGAGCTAGGAAAAAAATAGAACAAAATTTACCAAGAGAAACAAAAGATCAAGAATACTAAGGGAATTAATGGGAAAAAAAGTAGGAAGAAAGGGAACTCAGCAGTACCAGATCTCAAACTATACTAGGAAGCCATAAGCAATTTGGTACTCTGTAATAAACAGAGAAGTTGATCAGTAGAACAAATTAGGTACACAATACATACAAGCAAATGAGCATAAGAGTAGATATTTGTTTTGCTTAGCTACACATATTTGCACTGAATTTTTTTTCTTGCTTTCTCAGTGGGTAGGGAAGATAGAATAGGAGGGAGAGAATTCAAAATTGAAAATAAAATTAAATTGAATTTTTTAAAAAGAAGTATTTTGATTTCCAATTACTAATTTAAATAATACAGGATCAAACAACTTTAAAAGAATGTTCTATTTTCTTTATTATTATTATTTATTCTTCTTTTTATGAATTTTTACCTTAGCTCTAATAAGTGGATGGTCTGACATCTGACTTAGGGGTAAGTCTCAAATCATTTACAAGTCTTTTCCTAGATGTTAAAATAAAATCCATAATCTATTCATTCTTTATGTTATTATTGGTGCTCACAATGTCTAGCTGCTACTAATTTTGTTTTCAAGGAAAGTATCCATGATATAGAAGCATGGAGGCTTCTGTTTTGGCCTCTCATTTATTTTTCCGAGCCATACTTTCTTAAATATTTTCTCCATTCTCACATTTTCTCACTTTTTCCATGAAACCAACAAGAATCAGAGTGCATATTGATTTTACTTTATCAAGTTCTTCATAGAATTTTATTTGATCCTGTATAGACTTGGGTTCAACTGATAAGCGTTCTATCAGTTGATAGTGTTCAACTGATTCTAGGTCCTGTTCACTTAACCCGAAGATCAACCCTTCTATTTTTAACCAGCACCAAATTATTTTGATGATTCCTGCTTTGTAATATAGTTTGAAATCTGACACTGCTAGGTTTCCTTACTTCCTTTTCTTCACTGTTTTCTTCGAAAATCTTGTTCTTTGGACCCTACAGGTAAACTTTGTTATTATTTTTCCTACTTCTATAAAGTAACCTTTTGATAAATTTGATTGGAATGGCACTGAATATGTATATTAATTTAGGTAGTATTGTCATTTGTATCTTATTGACACTATACAACCATAAACAATTAATATTTCTCCAATTATTTAGGTCTGCATTTCTGTAAAGAACATTTTGTAGTTATAGTCTTATAATAGCTTTGTGAGCCATGGAAGTTGGATTCCCATATATTTTATATATTCTATAACTATTTTGAGTGAATTTTCTTTTTTTATTTTTTAATTAATTTATTTATTTTTAGTTTAACATTCACTTCCATAATCTTTTGAGTTTTAAGTTTCCTACCCTTCCCTCTCCTCCCCCCTCCCCAAGACAATATGCAATCTGATATAGGCTCTACGTATAGATTCTTATTAAACATATTTTCATATTAGTCATGCTGTAAAGAAGAATTAGAATGAATGGGAGGAACCATGAGAAAGAAGAAACAAAAAAAAAAGAGAAAGCAAATAGTACACTTCCATTTGCATTCAGACTTCATAGTTCTTTCTCTGGATGTGGATAGTATCTTCCATCATGAGTCTTTTGGAGTTGTCTTAGATCCTTGTATTGCTGAGAAGAGCTAAGTCTATCAGAGTCAGTCACCACACAATGTGGCTGTTACTGTGTACAATGTTCTCCTGGTTCTGTTCACTTCACTCAGTATCAGTTCATATAAGTCCTTCCAGGTTTTTCTGAAATCCACCTACTCATCATTTCTTATAGCACAATAGTATTCCACTACATTCATATATTGCAATTTGTTCAGCCATTCTGAATTTTCTTTTCTACTTCCATGTATATGAACTCTAAAATGTCTTTATCTGATCATAATATTTTATCATTCTAACTTTCCCTCTGCCTTATGACCCCTTACTTATACTGTTATTTGTCCTTAACATGACTCCAGCCTAGTGGATGACTCAGAAATCATATTGTATCTAGATATGACCTGACAGAACTAATGCTATGTAGGAAATGAATTGTTAAGAGTTTAATCCTCCCCAAAGACCAAGGTGATGGAGGGAGGGGGAACTGTTAATGTATATTGCTCTGTCTTGTGTATATGTATTGCTATACAGTGTTTATACATACATATATACATATATATATACATATATATATTGCTATACAGTATCTTGCTCTGTCTTTAAAGTGTTAAGAGGTTAAATAGAACTGGGATACTAGTCACTGCCTCCTAAGAAATAAGAGAAAATGCCAGGGGGAATCAATTTGATGACAGAAAGAAGAGACACTCCTATCCCTCCAGGTACTCTAGAACCCTGTGGGGTGATGGAGCCTACCTAGCTCTGAAGGGAGGGGTCAGAGCAAACACAATATTCTCTGTTTTGTTTCATTTTTTCTTTCTACTTGTTGTTTTGTCTTCCCTTCTGTTTTGCTTTCCTCTCTATATTTGGTGTATCTTTTGGTTTCATTTTTCTTCCTGTATTGTTACTTTTATTTCTTTTTATATAGAATTTTTTTTAGAAAAAGAGAGAGGGCCTCTTTTCTCTTTTTTTATCTTATGGTATTTCTCCTCCCTCCCCTTGCACATTACCATTTAAACTATTTTCTTTATTTCTTTTTTTTTTGCCTTTCTTTCTTCTTTCCTTTTCCCCCTTTTCCTTCATTTTCTTTGACTCCATATTCTCTCTCTCTCTCTCTCTCTCTCTCTCTCTCTCTCTCTCTCTCTCTTTCTCTCTCTCTTTCTCTCTCTCTCTCTTTCTCTCTCTCTCTCCTCTAATTTCCCTATGACCTCAATTTCCAAGACCATCAACCACCACCATGTGCACATACTCTGATCTTTCTCTTCTCTGTTTTTGGTTTAGTTAATTTTTTCCTGTTTGGTCTAATTTTTCTGATCTTTTGTGTACAAAGATTAATTTTATATTTCCCAATAGTACCTCTGATATCCCAGATTATCTCTAAGTTCCCTTCCCACTCTTAAGGTTGTGTGTTTCTGAGTTTATTTATCTAATCATAACTTTTTTTCTTAGGCAGTTCCTGGTGCCAAGATTTTGTGTGTGCAGTTTGCAGAAAACACCGCTAGATGGTGATCTTACTTTTGGCAGCACGGTCCACACTTTGCTGTCTCCTCAAGAGACATGAATAAAGAGGAATCTGAATAAAAACTTCTTCTGAGAGGTTATAGGTGACCCCTCAGGTATTTTTTTTTTAACCAGTTGAGGAAAATAGAGCCCAGAAAGGTAAAATAATTTGCCCTGGGTCATATAGTTAATATGCAGCAAAACTAGGACTAGAATCCAGGTTCCTTGACTCTTTTTGACTACAACTTGTTTTTAAGTTAAAATCTTTATTTCCAAAATAATTGCATAGTTTGTAATATCTAACTGAGGTAGTAGATATGTCACACCATATCTCTATTCCTCAACAAAGGAGAATTAGGCATGAGCTGGAAATACAGGATACCAGTTTCCTTCTTACCTTGTTTGCCCCAACTCTCTTCTGGCGTTGCATTAACGTCGCATTTGTCCATGACTTTGGGAATCTATCTACATGCTAATGTTTTCAGCATCTGCTAGGGAACTTTTCACAGTCAAACAAATTTCATCTAATGGAATTTTTTAAAGATTTTTTCCCCACTCATAGAAAAAAATTGAAATGTCGGTTAAAAAGTATTTATTAACCACTATGTGCCACACACTATGCTAAATGCTGAAGACATAAATTTAAGCAAAAAGAAAGACAGTCCCTGCCCTCAAGAAGTTTACGTTCTAAGGAGGGAAAATAACAAATAAAATGGGAGCCAAAAAGCAGCAGGAGTGGGGGTTAGTGGGAGGCATCCAGGCAAGAGCAAGAAGGTTAAACCCCAAGAACGAAGAATAGTTGGTATGGGGCCATTTCCCAAAATGGAGATTTTGGGAAGAACTCAACACTAGGGGAATAAAAGACCACATTTAAAATATTTTTTTCATTTTAAATAATAGCTTTGTCTATAAGGCAGTATAGTAGTCCCACAAAAAGTAGTCCTCACAGTAGTCCCTAAATCTAGGTTTTATTCTGATGATGAATATTATCTTTTCTCTAGCACCTGAGTTACATCTTTCTCCTTCTTTTTCTGCTCTTCATCTCTTTATTTTTTATTCCCTTTTCTTTTTCTCCATTCTATTGTTGTCTAACATTATATTACACTCAATGGTTTGTGTTCTTCTTCCTCTACTTTTCTTTCCTTTCTTTCTCTTTTTTATTAGCCTTTTTTCTTTTCATTCCTGTTCAGCTTTTAATAATTTTCTCCTTTCTTATTTCTCATTTTACTTTTTATTTCTCTCATCTTTTAAAATTACTTAATCTTTGCCCTTCTTTCTCTCAACCTTTTTCCTAATTGTCTTATAACCATTATATATATTATATGTTATATTATATTACCATTATATGTACATATATCATTATATATATATTATATATACATACATATATGCATGTGTGTACATATGTGTGTATATCCTTTTCTGTTTTCTTCACTTGTTTCTCAACCTTTGAATGTTCTGCCCTATGTGAGGACAGATGCAGAGCTGATGAGAGGGGGAGAGCTCCAGCCTTCTTTAGTGTCCTTAAAGACTCACCAAGCTTCAAGTTTTCTTTGGGGATCTTCAAGCATGAGTCACTTTGGGCACTTCTGCCTTCCATCTTCTCTCTCAAAGATGGAAGAGATCATCCCCACTTCAAGTTGCTGAAGAAAAGAATTCAGGGAAAACACAAGAGAAGTTGGCGATCTACATCATGTCCCTATTTCCAGCTAGCTACAGTAGTCATTTCAAGGAATGAATGATCTTGAGAGAGACCTATAATTCTCTCTCAGTTAAGCTGAATAATCTTGCTCCAAATGGGAAAGTTTCTTCACTCTGTATTGACTGGTATATATTCCCCTACATATATCTTTTCTGATTTGTTTCGCTACTGATTTAGATATATGGGTTTTCCTTGCTATTCACTAAGTATGTTCATTATGGAACTGGTATGTGGTAGGAAAGGGGTCAAGCCTTGGATATAAAACTTGGGGTCTTCCTTGTCCTTAATAATAACAATAAAACTATCAGAAGCTAGATTGAACATGATCATATCCTCTGCACTAACAGTATTTAAGAGAGCAGATAAATATAATTCTCACCCAGTATACCCTCACTCTGAGAAAATCAGAATAGCCTCTAAGCTTCCTGCTTCCCACTTCCTACTTCCCTTTCTGAAACTCTTCCTTGGAGAAGTAGTAGAGAGAGAGGAGGGACAGGGAGAAGAGGCTAGAGATATCTATTATTCCTCCCTTTGAGCCTCACTATACAACAACAGGCCACTGACACAGGTAGGCCTCACTACACATGAGATGTTTTCCTTACACATGGGAGTTCCATCCATGGAAATTTAATTTCTATTCACTTATTTTTGCAAGATATTGTGATTTCTAGAAATACATTGGAGACCATATACCAGACAATACAGATTGAAGGAGCCCTCCCATTGGGAGAGAGAAAACTCATCTCAACCCAGATCTTACTCAAAGGGAAATTCCTCAAAGTCTATGCTATAGCTAGCTGGGAATAAGAACATGATGGATACTGCCAGCTGCTTCTTCCATCTTCTCTCTCAAAGCTGAAAGCCAGAAGCACCTAAAGCAACTTGCATTTGAAGAATCCTGGGGAAAAAAAAAACAAAACTTGAATGTCCTGAAGGGCATTGAAGAAGACTGGAGTTCTTCCACTCTCATCAACTCCACTCCATCCTCCATGTAGGGCAGGACATTCATTTCCATCGGTAAGTAAAAAGTCCCATACCAATGGGCTTTGGGACAGGGGTTACAGTAGTTACTCTTCCTCTTGTCTACCTTTTTTCTTTGTCTCTTTCTTTCTCTTTGTCCTTAAAGCTCTTTTCCTCTGTCTTACTTTTCTCTCCCTCACCACAATCATCCTAGTGTCTAATAGCACTCTGAAGTAAGTATATAATTAGCAGTATTCATTTAAATGTATAACTCTTATCTGATCACTACTTTTCCCATCCTTGACTACCTAGCCTTCCACAACTCATGAATATAAAACAACTAGAAGGTTATTCAAAAATCTTTTTCCTCTCTTCCCAAGCTTTAGCAATTCTTTCCTCCCTTTCTTCCTTTAATTTTGCCATATCATTCTTTTTCATTACTATTCTTTCCGAGGTTACTGATTTTCTATTCTGCTTTGACTATATTTGTCTTTTATCATCTTCACTCATTTCCTCCTTTCTATACTTCATGCCTCTTCCATTTTCTTACCACCTTTCTTTTCATTCTTAACAATCATCTCTTTATTTCTCTTTCTTTTTTATCTCTTCCAATTCTGTCACCCCATTGACCTATTCATTTACTTATGTATTGAGTAACTATTTCTTTTACACCAAATAAACTAGTCCTTTAATTTCTAGATTCCAAATCCTTTTGGTTTTAGATTTTATAACATTTGTCTCTTTAGGCTGCTCTGAGCTACATCAGCATATCATCTGAATACTTAAAAACGAATAGCATTTCAGTATCCTTTTGTTTTGCCTACTTGTTTTTTCTTATCTAATCTTTGTCTTCTTTCCTAAGCTATTCCTCCATATTCCAAGCAGATCAACATAAGAAAGGTAGCAAAGGAAGAAAGAACAGAGACAAAGTATAAAGGACAATTGTGTCCTTCCTTCTTGAAGGAAATGGAAACTAAACTAGGCCTTGAAGAAAGAGAAGGATTTAAACCACTAAAAGAAGAGGAAGAAGTGCTTTTCAGACATGGAACATAGTTACTCTATAGAACTTCTTAGAAGCTAGAGAAGACAAAACAAGACTAGGAAACAGCTAGTAGTTCCGTTTGATCAGAACACAGCGTTCATAAAAGAGGAGTAAAATGAGATGATGCTGGAAAATTAAGTTGGAACCAGAGAGCCTTGAATGCCAGGCTAAGTTCTTAAATTATTCTATGTGTAATATTATTCAAATGATCTTTGGATTTGTTAATACTCAGCTTTGTCAATTGTCTTTGAAATTTATATCACTTACAGTGGAAGTTCTTCATTGCTTCCTCTACCCCAAGGCTCTATCTCTTTTTATCATCTTCCTCAAAGCTGCCTTCATATCCTTGTTCCTCAAGGTATAAATAAGAGGGTTGAGCATTGGAGTCATGATAGTATAAAAGAGAGCAGCAAATTTCCCATGGCTTGTGGAGTACCTATGAGTGGGTTGGAGATAAGTATAAATGGCAGATCCATAGAAGAGAGAGACCACCATGAGATGAGACCCACATGTCTCAAATGCCTTTCTTTGCCCTGCTGCTGACTTAATATTTAGTACTGCCTGTACTATGTACACATAGGAGCCCAAGATGAGTGAAGCAGGTAGCACCAAGATGATGGCTCGGGCTACAAACATCTTGGCTTCTGTCTGTTCTGTATCCTTACATGCTAGCTTTAAGAGTACAGGCATCTCACAGAAAAAATGGTCCAGATAGTGGAGGCCACAGAGAGGAATAGTCATCATAAGCCCTGTCTGTGCCACTGAGTTGACAAAACCTCCAAACCAGGAGATAGTAGCAAGCAGGAGGCAGAGCCAGGGTTGCATGATGGTAGTGTACTGGAGGGGCTGGCAAACAGCAGCATAGCGGTCCAAAGCCATCACCACTAGAAGAACACACTCTGCAGAACCTAGAGCAAGGGTAATAAAGAGTTGAGTCACACAACCTCCATAAGTGATTGTTCTGTCAGATCCATGCAGATTAACCAGTAGTTGAGGGACAATGCTAGTTGTATAGCAAAGGTCTAGGAAAGAGAGGTGACAGAGAAAGAAATACATAGGGGTGTGGAGCTGAGGGAACAAATGAGACAAGACAATGATGGCTGTGTTGCCAACCAAGGTTGAAAGGTAAAAGATCAAGATGACCACAAAGAAGAGAAGTTCCAGATGGGGCCAATCTGAGAATCCCAACAAAATGAAGTCTTGGGAACTGGTGTTGAATTGTCTCATAGCCCATTACCTGTCAAGACATTAAAACATAATTGAATACTTCACATGAAGAATTTGGCTAATTTTGATTTTTTCCCAATACTCTCATCTTTTCCCCTCTTCTGCTTTACTACTCTATATCTGTTAATGTTCTACTCTCTTCTGCTCATAATAATCAATGTTTGCTCTACTCAGTTGGGTCCTCTCCTACTAAGTTCCACTCCATTTTGTTTGTTCTTTCAGTTCTCTATTCTCAGTTCTGTTATATTCTTCTTCTTTGCCTATGGTTGCTTCAGCTGATTAAAGTCAAGGGTTACTGAGGTCAAGATCACAGTTATGGTTTCCTTTACACCACATTTAGCTTCTCTCAGCTCTTTGGTAACAAACAGCATTTCAACCCTGACTAGCCTTTTCACCTATGTTCACTTCTAATAATGTTATTGAGATAACATATGTAAAATGCTTTGCCAATCTTCAAGTATCATATGTTAGCTATTATTATTGTTGTTGCTGTTCTGTAGAGAAATGCAATCTATCCCTATGTTTAGACAATTTAAAAGCACATATCTTTTTTATGAGCTAAATAATACCAACTGATACAAACAGTAAGCCATTACAAGTCATGCAGTGTATAGAGAGTTGGACCTGTAGTTAGGAAGACTTGAACTCATAGCCAACCTCTGACACTTACCAGCTGTGTGATCCTGGGCATTTGCTAAGCTTAATTCATTTTCTTTTTTTATAGAATAACTAAACTGGTAAACCAAGAGAATTCTGTTCCCACAATATATCTTGATGTCAACAAGGTATATCATGATATTAAGACCTGCCATATATATTTCTAGAGGATATACTGATCCTAAGTTCAAAGGATTTCCCATGTCCTGATGCTATAGAAAAAACTCATGGTTGGTTCATAAACACAGGATTTATTGAAGGGCAGTTGGAGATATCAAGGAGCAATCAGCCTCCAGATGGCCCTAAGTAATGTGGAAGCATATTAAAAATCTCCTTTTTAATAAAACTGAAAATATTAAGAAATAATATTCCTCTGATCTAAAAATTATCTTCCAGACTTCCAGGTTTCAAGATGGGTTAGATAGAGGATAAAGTGCCTTCCTTAGGGAAATGGATTAAGGCTGGTAACTAAATCTTAGAGCACAGCCCCATCTAAGAGCAATGTTATTTTTCTCTGACTCAGAAAGGATTAAGATCTTGATCTCAAGGAAGAGGTCACTTTAATTGCTCCAGAAGATCACATTTTGGGAATGATCATTATTACCCTGTAATGTTAACCACAAACAGTGTTTGAACATATTAGGATCCTTTCCTTGTTCGAGATTCCTACAAATGTTACCTCAAATCATCCCGGGATAGAGTCCTATCTGAGTACAATGAGGGTAGCGGGAAGAGTGGGAAGGGAACTCTGTTAGTTTGGACAGCTCTCTTTTTCTAAACTATAAATGGCATGACTATGGAAGTAGGTCCCACCTAGTATAAATCATGAATCCCCTAATGTGGTTGTATATATTCAAATTTGCATTATTTGAAGTCATAATTATATAAGATATGATCATTGATTTTAGCCCAATGGAAATATGCAGTGGAAATTTGAGTACTGGAAGAAGGGGAAAGGAAGAGGTAGAATGAGGTAAATTATCTCACATAAAAAAGGCAAGAAAAAGTTTTTACAGTGGAAAAGAAGAGAGATGCGGAGTGAGTGAACCTTAATCTCATCAGAATTGGCTCAAAGAGGGAATAGCATACACACCCAATTGGATATAGAAATCTATCTTACCTTACAGGAAAGGAGGGAAAGGGAATAAGGGTGGGGAGTGATAGAAGGGAGGGCAGATTGAGGGAAGGGATAGTCTGAAACAAAACACTTTTGAGGTGGGACAGGGTGAAAGGAGAGAGAAAATAGAATAAAACGTGGGGAGGAATAGGATGGAGGGAAATACAGCTAGCAATAATAACTGTGAAAAAAAAATTTGAAGCAAGTTTCTCTGATAAAGGCCTTATTTCTCAAACATATAGAGAACTGAGTCAAATTTATAATGTCACTTATCACTTGACAGTTTAGTTTGATAAGGTATCATATCTGTATAGACTATCTAAAGGTCAGATTTCCATTATCTAAAAGAGTTTACTATTCCAGACTTTCTGTCCTAAGGTTAAAGAGTTCATAAATGATCATTATATTTTGCTATCATCCTAGCAGGAATACTTATTGAATCCAAGCCTTAGGAACCAGATTTTTTTTCCCCATGTCATGGAGTTATTATTCAACCTTGAGTTACAAAATGTTTGGATACCTACAGATTTGTACATCTGGGAAATTTGTATGAGATTTTTTATCTTAATGTTCCCACATGAGAGTAGAAAACTAAAATATGTCAGTCTCTCTAAAAGCTTTAAAGTATAAAGTCCAATATCATCAATAACATCATTGTATTAGGAAAAACAAAAGTGCTACAAGTGAAAAAAAAAAAGAGTTCACCATCCAGATGACAGATTAGAAGGGGGAACCCAGCTTCTTAGGGGGATGAGCCGAAGCATGGGGCTGAATAAAGGGGAGCTACAGGAAAGATTACCACATTGGGGTCTGCAAGAGGAGATGGGGTGGAAGAGTGGGAAGGTTCAAGAACACAGTTTCTGTTCCCATAGCTTATGTTATGAACCCATGAAACCTCAAGACCTTAATCCCGGAGTTTAAGTCCTTTCTTCATGGCTCTGCCTGTGCTTCTCAGCTCTATGTGATTGCTTATACTTTCTCTTTCTCTGGGTTTATTTATCTTCTGCTCTTTCCCTCAAGAGCTGGGTCCCTTTTCTAAGTCTGACTTCAAGGCTCAGTGAACTGACTTTTAAAGGTCACCCTGAGACACAGGGTACCATTCTTCATCCTATCATAGTTATTTCCCTTCTGATTCATTCAAGGAACCAACTTGTGCCTCAAAAAGAGATCATCTGGCAATTGATCTTCTACAATTAATTACAATTAGTTACTGATCAATTACAATTAATTATAATTACATTGTTAGCCCTTTTCCTGTGATTAAGTTTGGGGTTTTCAAGGACCATTGCATTACAGTATCAAGGGAAGTAATAGCCCCACTGTACTCTGCCCTGGTCAAAATACATCAGGCACATAGTGTTCAGATATGAGTACCATAAGAATAAGGAAATTGTCCAATTAGAGTGTATTAAAAGGAGGATGGCCAGAAAGGTAAGGGACCTGAATATTTTTTTCATGTGATTAATGGATAGAAGGAAACAAAGATCATTCAAGTGGAGAAGAAAAGACTCAAGGGAGAAATGAGAGCCTTAAATATTTGAAGAACTGTTATATGTAAAACATTCTCTGTGACTCCAGAAGACAGAGCTATACCCAATGGATGGAAGTTATAGGGAGGTACAGTTCATGTGAATTTGAGAAAAGTCTGTAATGATCACAGTTGGCCAGTAATTGAAAGAACAATTCATTGTTCATGATCAGGCCATGAGAATATAGTAAAAAAAAAAATGCTATTTAAATAAACATATAGATTTAACACTATGACAATCAAACCACTAGATGATATAACAAATTTCACTTGTAACAACAAAAAGTATAGAATCTCAAGGGAAATAATTTTTTAAAAAAGAAGGAATGAAAAGATCTAGATCTCAAATTACATTCTAAAGCAATAATCAGTTTTAGAACATTTGATACTGGTTTTTAATTAGAAGAGTAGATCAATTAAATAGATTACATAAGCAAGAATCTTGGTTTAGATAAAATATAATATATATGATATATGTATATACAAATAAAATATTTAAATGTTTTAAAAGGTTTAGATAAAATATACAATGGTACAAATAGAGGATGGTGGGAGCGATACTTGGCACTTTATAAATGCTTTTTTAATTTGTTAGTGTCATCCAAGGTTTTGACCCTGGTCCTTTTCTTTTCTCTTTCTATGTGTTCTCCTTTGTCTATCGAATCCACTCTTATGGTTTCATCACCTCCATGCAGTAGATTTTCAGATCTATATGGGCAATCATAAGTTTTCACTTGAATTCCACTCCCACATCTCAAACTACCTGTTTTCTACCTCTACCCCAATGTTCCACTGACCCAAAATTGAACTCATCTTCTCCCTAAAACCTGTCCTTCCTTCAAATTTCCCTGCAATCCTACCTGTCATCTATGTTCACAATCTTGGAGTCACTTTTGACTTTTGCCTTTCTGTCCCCAAACTAATCTGTTGCCAAATCTTTTGATGCTATCTTCACAAAACATCTTCAGTCAGGCCCCTTCATTCTACCTTTTGCTTGTACTGTTGCAATATTGCAATAGCCGAATGACTCTTTCTTTGCTTCCATCATCTTCCCTTCAATCTATCCTTCACTCAGCTTCTAAATACTCTTCCTAAATGTACAGTTTTGACCATTATCTCCACTTTGCACAGAAAGCCTCAGTGTCTCCCTATTACATCTAGGATAAATACAAAATCTTGATCTTGGCATTTAAAGTATTCTATAATCTAGCTGCAGACAACTTTTCAGTATTACTTACTCCTCTGTACTATACTTCTATCTCTACTACCCTCTGTAAGTGCCTCATCCTTATCAAACTGAATTATTAGTTCTTAAATCTCATTCTATATTCTCCCACCTTCATCCTTTTGGTCATTCCCAATGTCTGGAATGCATTTCACTATTATCTCCATTTGTTGAAGTCCTTCTCTTCCCTTAAGGACCACATCAAGCATAGACTTCTCCATGAAACTTTTCCAGATCTCCCAACTAAAAGAGATCTCTCTTCTCAAATTTTCTTAGAGTACATCGCTTTTATTACATACTATCTTCTATCCTGCTTATTTTTATACATGATGTATCATACATTAGATTGTAAGTTCATGAGGGCAGAGAGGATGTTATTTTTCATATTTGTATCCCAGTCCCTAACACAAGATTTTAAATATTTAATAAATTGAAATGAAATTAAGTTTCTGTTCCTACTCACAAATCACTGAGAGTTGTTGGAGAATGTGATGAAACCATGCTGAATGGGTCCATAACAAAGTAATCTCAGCACAGGACTCATAGGGCAAATATTTTATTCATTTCTCATGGATCTACTTTCATTCTCCACAGAGACTATTTGAAACTTTTTCCACTCTAATACCCTTAGATTTGTTCCTTGCCCATGTCAGTCTCAAGAGAAAATCTTGCCTCTCTTCTTCCACATTACAAAGCTTCTCTATGTTTTATTCATCTTCTCTTTCTTTCCTTGCCTCAGAGGAAGAAGTGGTCCTTCTTCTTGCCACAGCTAATCTTGTCATTCCTATCTTTAATCCAATCCTCTCCCTCCTCCTTAAAGTCTTCCCTCCATCCATCTGTCCTTCATCTTCATTCTCTCCCTTCACACTGGCTATTCCTCTATTGATATATTTTGTCTTGAAATATCTTTTCTTCAAATATTCTACCCTTTCAGGCTCTTCCTCAATGCTAAATATCTAGAGCAGATTATCTTCAATTGTGGCCTCAATTTCCTCATTCACTTCTTGTAAAATCCATATTCTTGTAAAATCTATATTTTACACATGCCAGGTGACTCAAAACCACCACTTCCTCTTAGACCTAAATTAAGTAAAAATAGCCCAGAACCCTGAACTCAAGAGCCTTGGGAATAGCAGTACCCACCAGACCATTGTCCCTGCTTCCAAAATAGTCCCCACAGCTACCATTGAAAAAAGCAACCCTCCAGAAAATGGACACCTCCGTCATCCTCACCAACAACATCTGTTGACCAGCTGTCATTGGCAAGTAGGTGATCCCAAGAGCTCAAAAATCGATCAATGCCCACCCCCTCCCCAAAGCCACTGACCCTGATTCCAGCCCAGTATCCACAGCCATCATCTAAGACAGCAATGCCCATGGAAAAGGGGCCAAGCCATATCCACCAATTATCACTCAGAAGGCAAGCAATCTAATCTAGGTAAAGTGGCAGAAGACAAAAGGTAGCATGGGCCAAACACTTAATCTTAGACTCAAATAGAAACAGCCCAAGATCCTGAGCCTCAAGTGTCCTGGCAATAGCAAAGCCCCACAGACCAACAACTCTTCTTCTATCCTGGGCCCTGAAGCCATTATCTAGGCAATAAAACTTTGAAGAAATGTGACGAGGCAACTGCTTCTATAGGTCATTTAGCCCCTGAGTCCTCAGCAGCCACAGCTAATGAAGACCCAGAGCAGAAAGTTCTTGCCTCTGTCAAAAGTCTTGGGCAGTGTTATATGATTCAACATCATAAATTGATGTGGTTTTATCGGTGGAAAAACACTAAAGATGTGTTACCATCTGCTTGTGTAACCTAAGGGTTACAGGGCCTTTGAATCTGAATTGCAACTGAAATCTCCTACATGTGATGTCTTCCCCTCATCTGTTGCCAAGTCCTATTAAGTCCGCCTTAGTAATACCTCTTTGTCCTATCCCCTCCTTTCCACTGCTGAGGGCCTCATTACAATTGACTTAGACTATTTCAATAAGCTCCTACCCTCTTTTTCTTCTAAGTTCTCTGTTTTCTAATACATCCTATGGACTTATACTAGATAAATCTTCCTAAAGCACAGCTCTGATTATGTAGCATCAATGTTTAAAAATCTCCCACAGATCCCTATGGCCTACTGAATAAACTCCAAACTTCTTATCCTGATATGCAAAGCCCTGAAGATTTGGGCTCCAAACGGATTTTCCAGTCTTGTTTTGCATGGATTCTCATCACATACTCTGCATTCTAGATAAACTGGATTATTCTTAAAGACATTCTTGCACCTTCACATCTCTCTGCAATTACTTTTACCTTCCTCTGTACCTGGAATGATATCTCCTACCTTCAATTCTTCCATTCTGCTCTACAGCTACCTTTTAAAAATCATATCCATTCTTCAAGACTTATCTTAAATCAAATTTCCAGGAATATTTCCTAGGCATCTTCTTCTCCCCTGTCCTCCACCCATATCCACCAAAATGGAAATAATTCTTCCTTCCTCGGGAAGGTAGCTAAGTGTCATAGCAGACAGAGTGCTAGACCTAGAGTCAGGAAGACTGGAGATCAAATTTGATCTCAGATACTACTGGCTGTATGATCCAGGGCTATAAGGAAACTGAAGCAGGTAGTAATTTCTTAATCTCTGCCTGTGTCAGTTACCTCATCTGTAAAATTGGGGGGAAAATGGCACCTACTTTCCAGAGTTGTTGTGAGGACAAAATAAGATAACATTTATGAAGCTTTTTGCAAACCTTAAAGCACAACATAAGTACTATTATTGTTATTATTATTATTATTCCTCTCCTGTGCACTTATATACTATTTTTTTTATATCTCTAGTAGTAGTAGTAGCACTTCAAGGTTTGCAAAGCACTTTACCTATGTTATTTCATTTGAACACAATAATCCTGTGAGGTATATTATTATTATTATTTTTATTATTATTATTATATACATATGTATGTATGTACCCATGTATGTGTGAATTTATGTATATATATATATATGTACATACATACTAGATTATCAATTCTTTGAGGGGCTTATTTGATTCCTCTTTGTGTTCCTTAGAGCCTCTAGAATAGTAATTTTCATATCATAGGTGCTCCATAAATTTTTTTTAATAAATTGATTCTCCCTACACTAAGGATAAAGTTTGGCACCCAATTATTGCTCTACCAATGGAACTGATTTACCTGTAGAGATAACATAGAAATTATAGGATTAGAGGATCTTGGTGGATTAATTTTGGTTGTAATGCTTGAGGAAGCAACAGTTTTCTTCCTTCGAGCATAACAATGAATCCACTGAAAACAAAACAAAACAAAAAATGAGACTCACATTCATTCAGCTCCATTAAGTCAGAAGGCACAAAAAGGTTCAAAATTCAGGCTGGTAAAATTTGAAGATTATTCAAAAGAATCTCTTTTTTCTGTATGTGCAAAGTTTGAGTTGCTAAATTGTTTCTCCATAGCAGAGATACTACTGGTGATTTGGGGATGTGACTCTGTAATTTTTAATTTATCCCTTTTTCAGTGGAAATAGCTGGTAGATAGGGATAGCCTCACTGAAAAAATAAGAAAGGAGACACAATCTCATAAAACCACCACCCATCTTCAAGTGTTATCTCAATCCCAGTGGAAATCACCAAGGGAAGCAGGGAGTTGTTCCCTGGCACAGTGAGAGAGCCAGAGAGGAGACATAGGTTGTTTACCTGACTGACACCTCAGGTAATATCTGAGTCCCAATATAGCAATTAGAATTAACTGAAAGACATTTTACAATCTGACTCCAATCAGAACTTTCTTCCTTACATCTCTCAAGTGTTCTCCATGAATCTCTGAACTCCAGCCAAACTTGTCTTTTGAATACACCTTATACTTTTTGACCTTTGCTCATGCCAAATCTCTAAGACCAAGTTCAAATATCCTTTCTGAGTGTAGACTTCCTTGATTATCATATCACAAAATAATCTCTCCCTTCTGTGCATCACTATAAAACTCATTTCCTATGTCATACATATATCACTTTGTATTATCATCTTTTTACATGTGTATACAATTACTTCCCCAAATAAATTATAAACTTATTTAGAGCAAAGATAATATTATATAATTCCTTGTACCATAAAGACATAAGAAAGTACAAAGAAAATGAGTTCCAAGGGTATTCAGAGGAGGAATATATCACTTTCTGTTGGGAGGAGGAAAATATATGGAGGAAACAGAATTTGACATGGTCCTTGAAAAATGTAATACTTTAATGGATGAGACAACATACAAGGGGAAAACAGGGAGGAACATTGAAAGTTTTAGAGATGGTGAGTGGAGCTATGGAAAAGCAGATTGACAGAAATGGTGGCAGAATGGATTGATCATGATTCATAGCTCTAGAAAGAAGTTGGGAAAGGTGGCAAAGTAGCTGTGTCAATGAAGGGGAAGGCCTGAAAGTATTTGCAGTTAAATGAAGTCAAGACTTTTCCTGAAGTAGTGGCCTGGAAGAGGTAATAATCAATTAAGAGAGTACAGTGGGAATAAGTGTGATAACCTAGGATGAGCAACTCCATTTTATTTTAGGCTTCCATTTTGTGTCTACACAGGAGCGTATAAGTTATTTTTCTGTAATGAGATAAGGACTTGGGTGGTATAGTTTGTCAATGATATTAATGATATGTGTACGTGTCCTCAAAATTTGGTAAACAGCTAATGATGCATGTGTGACCTAAATCAGGTAAATAACTGATGAATGCTTGCTAATGATGTTAGCTTTGATTGGTAGCTTCCTTTCATCATACGCTTAGGTAATAGATAACCAATCAGATATAATTTGTATACACCCTTGTTCTTGTTCAAGTGACCCCACTTGGGGTTTTCTTGGCAAAGATACTGAAGTAGTTTACTATTTCCTCCTCCAGCTCATTTTACAAATGAGGAAGTGGGGCAAATAGGGTTAAGTGACTTGCTTGAGGTCACACAGCTAGCAAGGTCAGATTTGAATTCAGGAAGCTGAGTCTTCCTGACCAGGCCCAGTACGCTATCCACTGTGCCACCTACCTGCCCAAACACCCTTAGCTAGAACATAAAATCCTATCTAAGACCCCAGCCCTCAATCTCCTCTTGGGTTGTGACTAGGACAGACCAAAGTTTTCCCTGAACTTGGAAATTAAAGTATCCTGTGTCCACTTGAGAGCTGTGTTGAGTGATGCAAACTTACCAGAATGCCACCTCAGAGGGAGACATGGCCTCTGGCTGGGCAGAGAGGGAATCTTGTCACAAGTATGAGACATGCTTTCTTATCAGGACCTCTATGAATTAGACTAAGTGTTGGTTCCTATGTGTTTAATGTGTATATTGTTGAATGATCAGTAAAATTTTAAGATATACCTTGATGCCTTGAGTCTTATTAGTATACCATTAGCCCTAATAAACATATAACATGCACTTGTGCATTACAGAGAGTGAGACTCCAGGGTGTGAAGGAGGCTGGCAAGACTGTAAATGAGATGAACATGCTGTCATGAGCAAAGTAAAATGTGGGTACAATGTTAACAAGGGGCAGTGGCAGAAGACAAACTAGAAAGGATAAATTTGAAATATATAAAACCTAGTAGACAACAAATATTTGTTGCTTGATTAAAAACATATTAGAGACAATAAAGAGTAGTTTGGAGATTTTTTTCTAATTTTTTTTCTGTGACTTAACTAGAGAAGCACTAGAGATTCATACTTAACTAGCTGGATTTCTGGCCAGTTTCATCTCCACTATTGTAGATTCTCAAGCCCAAAGTCTGAAGGCTTAACACATCAACATTAAAATGAACTCTGCCCAAAGGTATTTTATTCATGAAAAAAGTTAAAAAAAAAATCCTAGACTGAGTTAAGAAATCTGAATTCTAGTTCTACCTGTGCTGATGATTAACAGAGTATAGTAGCTGTCAAACGATATAATATAACCTGGACAACAGAAATTCTTCATTTTGATTTTCATTATGGATTTCATTCATACTTGGCTTTTCTGTATAGGTGGTTAGACTGATCTCTTTTGAGAGATTGTGGATATCTTCAAGCCTGCCCTGCAGTATTCTAGGAATTAAGGGAAAGAACACATGTCACCCACAAACAGAAACACGTCAGAATACCATCCAGAAGCTATCCTTCACTTGGACAATATAAAGAATACCCTTCAGGTCAATGGTAAATATCTTTGTTTGTTGACTGATTTCATGCCTCCTGTATCATACCTCGATTGATATCGATAATCAGAGCATTATTGAACAAAGCTATCTTTATGGTTACATGATCTAAATATATGCAAATATGGGATACATACTGTTAAAGAGAACCTTTAAACCATATTGCATTAGTGAATCAAATGCTGATATTGGAGACAAAAGGGACCTGGAAGTTGGCAAACAACAAACACAAGGGAATTATATATTTTCTGTATTTCTCAGTCCATTACTAGGTAAAAGATGTTCTGCTACAGATAATTATCACCAACTGTCTGCCTTTGAGAGGCAGTGTGGTGTTTAGATAGAGTGCTGGACCTAAAGGAAGACCCAGATTTAAGTATCACTTCTGACCCTTAGTGTCTGTGTATCCTCTCATAGCCTCACTTTTCATGAACTCAGGATAATAAAATTTAACTTATATTTATTGTGAGGCTCAAATAAAATAAAGTAGGTAACATTGCCCACATTATAGGTAGGTATCATTGTGACAATAAATATTCTGTTTCTTGTTTCTTATGTCATGAGAATTTTTCTGACTTGGCTTCATTACTATCATTTGCCTGAGAGAAAGTCAAATAACTAGCTAAGATCTGCAGAATTTATCTGAGATATCAGACTTTAGCTCAGGTGATTAACTGGTTAGTGATAAGAGAATTTCTGGCTCAGCTTTATTACCTCTATTTACTTAAAATGAGCACGTCAAGTAACTAGCTAAAGCTCCAGTGTTAATGGATAGTCTGCAGATTCCAGCTATATCCTCAATGTTCACTGACCATTTTATTATTTAGCCTGATATATATACATACACATGTGTGTGTGTGTATGTGTATATCTTTTCCTTCTACTAACTATTCTTTGATGCATGAATCTTTACCTTCCCCTTCTACCTTCTGTGGAAATCTCTTCAGAAATTTTCATTGTGGAAGTGTTTTGCATGACTACACATGTATAACCTGTACAGAGTTGCTTGCCTTCTCAATGAGGGTGGGTAGGGAGGGAGGAAGGGAGAAAATTTGGAACCCAAAGTTTTAAAAACAAATGTTAAAAAAATTGCTTTCACACGCGACTGGGAAATAAGATATACAGGCAATGGGGCATAGAAATCTATCCTGCTTTACAGGAAAATTGAAGGGGAAGGGGATAAGAGAAGGGAGGGGAGATAAAAGGGAGGGTAGATTAGGGGAACGGGTATTCAGAATGCACACCATCTTGGGGTGGGGGGAGGGACGAGATGGGGAGAAAATTTGGAACTCAAAATCTTGTGGAAGTAAATGTTGAAAACAAAATAAAGAAACAAAGAAAAAAAAAGAAATTTTCATTGTGCTTATCCTGCCTATGTAACTAAGAACCAATGTGTAGTCTGGGTTTCTCTGAGTATGCTGAGTTTTAACATGGAGCAAGTCTTAAGGAGTCTGGATACTGTGAACTGAAGCAATGAGAAGGGAAGGATTATTCTTTCCCTTACTCCTTCCCTTTTATCCCAGTTCTGAGAAATAGACCTGGGGATATCTGGTTGTGTTCAGTGTTGTTTGTCCTCATTTTCAGGTATCAGAGGTAATCCTGATGGATGCAGTTGTTCAAGCCATGGCAATCCAGGAGCCAGGATTGCTAGGATGTGGCATTGATTTCCACCAATATCTATAAATGAATTCTTGGACCATTTTTCTTTCTTTGGGGGGAAGGGTTTTTTGGTGAGGTAATCAGGGTTAAGTGACTTGCCCAAGGTCACACAACTGCTAAGTTTCAAGTGTCTGAGGCCAGATTTGAACTCAGGTCCTCCTGATTCCAAGGCCAGAGCTCTATCTACTATGCCACCTAACTGCCCCTGACAATTTTTTTATATCACTTGGTTACCAAAAACCTTCCAACATTTGACTCAAATGAATAAAATGCAAATTTAAAGGCTCTCTTCTCCAACAATGTATCTCCATGCATTTCATTTTTATTTTGTTTTATTCTGAACTTAAATATCAAATAAAATGGATGTTTCCATATACAAAGTAGAATGTGAAGGGAAAAAAAAGATTGTAGGTGAAAATATAGATCTCTATTATGTACAGCTTATTTTACTTTTTAAGTATATGTTAAGTGAGGTTCAGGTAGATGGCTCAGGATAGAGTCAGGAAGACTCATCTTCCTGAATTCAAATGTGTCCTCAGATACTTACAAGCTATGTGACCCTGGGCAAGTCACTTAAACCTGTTTGCCTCCATTTCTTTATCTGTAAAATGAGCTGGAGAGATAAATGGCAAACCATTCCAGTATCTTTGCCAAGAAAACCCTAAATGAGATCACAAAGGAGCCAAGTCAACTGAAACAACTGAACAAAACAGTAAATACAAAAAATACAACTACACAGTCAGCCAATTAGTCAATAAGCATTTATTAAGTATCTACTACATGCCAGGCACTGTACTAAGTGGAGATACAAAGAAAGGCAATACTTTTAGGCCATACACACACACACACACACACACACACACATACACACACACACACACACACAATCTGTGATTTTGTTGGTATAGGGAACTCTCAATTTACCTATGACTTAGTAAATAAGTTCTAGGAATTTGCCTAGAGCAAATTTAGAGGACATTAAAGTAAATCCTTACTTACTTTATGATAAAGTGACTTATTCAGTGTCTCACAGCTACTTAAGGTAGAGAGTAAGACCTTAATACTGGTCTTCCTAATCCCAAACACAGCACTCTAGATACTATGCCACACTACACTCAAAACATTATAAAAAAAATTCTAAAAGGAAAGAACACTAACAAATATGGGGATCAAGAAATGCCTCATGTAGTAGATGATATCATTCCTCTAGCAATACATTATCTAACTGGTCACTGGACAAACATCTCTAAAAGAACCAATAAAGTGGTATTTTTTTTTAAATCTTCAATTTGTATAATTCTTAGCACCTTCTGACCCCTTTCCTGGCACTTAGCCTTTATCACTGTAAAAGTTGGAAACTGATGGTTGTTTTTGTTTTTGTTAATTTTATGTATCGACATGGACAAAGAATTCATCACCTTGTGGCCAATATTCTAGTCATAAACATCCCCACTAGCTCAGCCTGTTCTCAGAGAGTGAGCAAAGCATACCCCTAGCTCTGTACTCAGAAATTTTCCAGCGTAGTAGAAACTTCCAGAGTTTGCATTCTACCAGAATGATCATCTAAAATCCATTACTCTCGTACTATGACAAGCAAGATAAAGATGGCTTTGGAGAAGGACATATTATTAGATCTCTATCTCAAAAATGGTCATGAAGCCCAAAGTAATATATTATCTTAATTGAGTCTAATAACAACCCTGTAAAGCAGTCACTAATTAGTATTCCTATTTTACAGATGAAGCCTCATATCCACTAAAATAGCCCTCAGCTGCTTCATCATGGTTGGATGTTTTTTTAAGGCTATGCTGCCATAGCATTTGCAGGTTAGGTCTCCACAGGGGTAGCTCCTATTCTCAGTACTCCTAGAACTCCCAAGTCCTAGAAGTAATCTTGGAGGTTATCTAATATTAGTTCACAAGTCCCCATCAGTGAGCTTCCCCTTAATAATCATCCAAGAGATGCAATTATTTAGCAAAGGCATTTACTCAAGTGGCATAGCAAGGATCATCATTATAAAGCATTTCCCACCAGACACCAAGGATACACCCTCTCACAAGTACTCATAATATGTCCATGGGGAGAGGGGGTGAAGGAAGTAAACGTGAACCTAAAGTGCAATATCAGTGAGGCATATATATAAAGAATACATGAGGCCAAATCAACTCACAATTCTGGAACTTCAGGGCTTTGTTGTCTTTTCTGTCCCCTAAGGGTCTTAATGAAAGGTCCTTGCTGAAAAGCAGGGCATCAATGATGGATGAATTACTTTGCTGCTCAGCTGGGCTGCTTCCTCAGAGAAAATGCCATCTCCACTGGGCTTGCTTCTTATAAAGAATGCTTATTTCCCCCCAATTATCTCAATCCACTTCTGGGCTTGATCAGGCAAGTAACTTGACCACTAACCATGGATGCTGGACCAGACAGGTCACTTAGCCACTACATTGTTGCTAGATTGGGCCAGGAAGGTTAATCTGCTGCTGGGAAGCTGCTCCTGGATGAGGCAGGCAGCTTGCTCTGCTGCTGCATCTGCTGAGCCAGACAGGCTGCTTTGCTCCTGGACTTCTTCTGCCAGTTTGGGCTGGTGATTTAGTTGCTGTGACAACAATTTGGGTTGGTGATTTAGTTGCTTGGACTGTGACCTCCAAGCCTGGGCCAAGAAGCTTGAGATCCTTTCTAGGTGTGATATGTTTTGCCCTTTTCACTTTAATGCCAGTTCCCGCCCTTTTAGACTCACCTTCTGTTTAGCGAAGTCTCAACATGTCAGATTATTACATCAGCAAAGAATTAGCACTAGCCAAGCTGAAAAGGCTTTGAATATAGGCCCAATGACATATGGTATACCTGTCACCAAAGGGCTAGCCTAGCTCATGACCAGATTGACATTGGGTCATTAATTTTTTTTTTACAAATTTAGATCAACTACCAAGTTTTGAGGAGTTGTATACTATTATCAGTGGAAGCAGTAGTCACATCCACAAAATCATGGAACTCTGCAATATAGATATATTGAGATACAGATGAAGAAATTGAAACTCAGGAGAGGAAGATTACTTGCTCAGTCGATATGTGGCAGAGCAAAGACTAACGTCAAGATCAAAGGATTTAGAATTGCAATGGAGCTTAGAGATTATCCAGTACACCTCCTTTTAATTTACAAATGTGAAAACTGGGACCCCTGTTGCTTAAACGACCTGCCTAATGTCCTATAGGTATTATAAAGAATAGAACCAGGGATGTGAATCCTAGTCCTCTGGTTCTAAATCCATTGTCTTTTCTGCCAGACTCCTCTACTCTTCTGGTTCCTAAGTGAGTATTCATTTCACTACATCACTCTGCCTCTCTAATACTATGTGATTCTCAATAGCCATGTGGAAGTCAGACCATTTAAAATGGGTATGATTATCTCCATAGCGGACAAAGGAGAAGTGAGGCTCAGAGAGATTAAATGGCTTGACAGAAGTTATAAAATTATGTAGTGGTGGGGCCATGCCTAGAGCTATGGTCTACTACCCTCCACAAGGTTCTCTTTTTTTAAAAAATTATTGAATAAACTGGTACTTTTCTACATCCTCCCCTCAACACACACACACACACACACACACACATACACATATACACACAAACACACACTCTTACTTCCATGGGAGTAGGGGCCTTTCTATCTACTTTCTTTATGAGTTGTGTCAGCTGGTCTGAGGAGGGACTTCTAGCTATAACCCATGTCATTTAACTCTGTTTGTATGAATCCCATTTGACACTCACTCCCTCCCCCCATAAGGGAAGAGGAATAAGAGTCACAATTAAATTATAGACCAAACCTTGAGGTTATCTTTATGTTCTATTAAATTCACAGCTCTCATATTCAGATGGTAAGCTCATTAGACCCATGAGGAAAACAGACATTGGCTCATCATATTTGGCTTGATGAAGAATGAAAACTTTCCTTTCTTTAAACTGACTATTCTTGACTAATTGGCTAAATGATAGTTTTTTGTGAATATAAAGACAACAACAGCAATAATAGCTACCATTTATACAGTGCCTTAAGGTTTACTAAGGTGTACTATCTTCTTTGATCCTCAGCACATTCTTATAAGATAGACAGTATAACTACTTCTCTCCCCATTTAACAGATGAGGAAACTGAGGCTCATAGAAGTTAAGTGCCTTGCCTGTGGTTGCACAGCCAGTATCAGAGGAAGAATTTGGAGCCATGTATCTGTTGATTAGACCCATAGTGCATTAACATTGCATGTTACCTTACATGACAGTTAAGAAAAAGGAAATAAAGAAGCATACATAAAGAGGACATAGAATTGAAAGAAGAAACAGACAACCACAGTCTCCTATCATCTACTCCATACTTTTCACTAAGTTCCAGGAACCCTAAGCTTTCTTCCCCTCAGCATAACTTTTATATCCGTTGGAAGAGAGGGCAAAGGCTGAAACTACTCCCTAATGCCTAGGGTGTTGGCAGAAACCAAGACCAATTTATGTGTTCAACTGAGTCCTTGAGAACCCTAGGTCGCTATGCTGTAATTAGTGTCTTACTCATAGGCATTCATAGGGGTAGCTCAAGGGATGAAGTTAGTATCGTGAAGAATAAGAAAATCAGGAAAAGACCTGTTTTGGGGAAATGTGAACCAGAGTTTAGTTTTATACATATTGAGCTTGAGGAGTTACCAAAACATCCAAGTAAAGATACCTTGTAGGCAGTTAGAAATAGGAGACTGGAAATCAAGAGGGAAGACATGGATGGAGATATAAATTTAGAAGTAACTGTTTAAATATCTCCCTTGGTAGTAGATAACCAAGGGGCAGAGAGTCAAGTGAAAGTGAAGAGAGAAAAGAGCCAAAGATAGAACCATAAGGAAAGCCTGCATTCCATAGGGATAAGGAGGAAATGGAACCAATGAAAGATAATGGAAAGTAAAAGAGATAACAATGACAAAGTCTGATATTAAAATAATACTTTTTGTGTATTATCTCATTTGATCCTTGCAATTCTGTAAGAATAATTTTTTTTAATGGGAAAACAAATTTGGAAATGTTGAGTGACTTGCCTATTCCGACACAATTAGTAAGTGCTGGAAGCAAAATACAACCCCCCTGACTCCAATTCTAATATTTTATCCTTTAAACCATGAAGGTAGGAGAAGGGAAAGGGAATAAGCATGTATATCACCTATTATGTGCCAGGCACTATATTAAGCACTTTTTACAAGCATTTCATTTGATTCACACAACAAAGGGCCGCTAGGTGGCGCAGTGGATAGAGCACTGGCCCTAGAGTCAAGAGGAGCTGACTTCAAATCCAGCCTCAGACACATAACACTCACTAGAGTCACACAGACTCTGGGCAAGTCACTTCACCCCAATTGCCTCACAAAAAAAATAAAGAGAGAGAGAGAGTGGGTACTATTATTATTCCCAATTTCTAGTTGAGGAAACTAAGGTAAACAGAGGTTAAATGACTTGCTCAGGGTCACACAACTAGTAATTGTCTGAGACTAGATTTGAACTCAGGTCTTCCTGACTTCCTAACCCACCCAGCACTCTAAATACTGTGCTACCAGCTACTTCTCCAGGAGAAAAAGTATCTGTAGTGTCAGAAAAGTCAAGAGAGAGAAAAGTTTCTAGAAAGGAATGACATCAAAGAAAACATACTCCAAGCATCCAGGAAGAAGCAAAGAACTGCAATTTGTGAACCAATTGGAGAATAGCTGAACAAACTGTGGTGTAAGAATGTAGTGGTGGTGCAGCTAGGTGGCGCAGTGGATAGAGTACCAGTCCTGAAGTCAGGAAGACCTGAGTTCAAATTCGGCCTCAGACCAAATACTTGACACTTACTAGCTGTATGACCCTGGGCAAGTCACTTAACCCCAATTGCCTAAAAAAACAAACAAACAAAAATGTAGTGGAATATTATTGCACCATGAGGAATAACAACAAAAAAAAAAATTCAAAGAACACTGGGTAGCATAAACTAACACAGAGGAAAGTGATCAGAACCAAAAGAACAATCTATGCAAAGACAGCAACATTGTAAAGATTTTTTAAAATTTTTAAATGGAAAGATACAAGAACTCTGATTAAGTCAGTGACCAATTATCAGAGGACCAATGTCACCTATCTCTTGACATGGAGGAGACTAACACAAGGTTCAGAAACACACATTTTTAGATGTGGTCGCCACATGGCTTCATTTTGCTTGACTATGCTTATTTGTTTCAAAGGTTTTTTTTTTTTTCTTGTCAGTTTTTAATGGGGAAGGAGGATCAAGGTAGAGTAGCTAGCAGTAGTAACATACAAAAGAGAAGACCAATGTAACACTTATTTAATGCAAGGAAGAAAAGAGAAGGAAACACTCAAGCAGAGCAATTTTGAAAGTAATATATAGAATGTATTATGTACTTTTAAAAAAGTGGTATAAAGCAGAGATTAACACTTTCATACAGAATCTCTTTTTATGTTCTATTGTGCTCCTTTTTAAATTTTATGCTCAGAATTTTTTTTTAATTTAAAGAAGTAGTCAACATTTTCAAATGCCACAGGTGTCAAAGACAATGTTATCTGCAAATTTAAAAAAAAGGAACATTGAACTTGGCAAACAGGAAGTCACTGGTGAAATTCAGAAAATAATTTTTATAAGTTGATAAGGATTTCTTGCTTCTGCCAAATTTACAAGGTTTTAAGAAGTGAATGAATAATAAAGCAGAAGTACCAAGTTCAGCATATGCATTCAAGAAGTTTGAAGGCAAAGGTGAGTGAAAAAGTATTGTAATAGCTATTTTGGGGCATTAGTGAAGGCTAATTTTAAAAGGAGGTAAGAGGTTGGGAAGAAAGTGATTCTTAAACTTAAAATTCTTATTTAGCATATGCAAGAAAAGGTAAACAATTAAACATTTTAAAAAAGAAAAATTACATCAGTAAAAGTAGAACTCAAGGATATCTCTTTGGTGTGGGGTTAATTAAGATTTTTTCATTACATAGTAAAATGAGTTTTATCTATTTTTGGTGTGTACATAATGTTGGTGGTAGGGAATTTTATTCTGGTAATTTTTTGAAAGTAATATAACATATTCTAACATAATGGGGGAAATTTTACAATTGTGACTTTGAATATTAATGGGCTAAATTCACCAGAGAAAGAGAGAGAGAAAGAAATGCAGAATGCATTAGAAAACAAAATGTAACAATTTGTTGTTTACAAGAAACCTATCTGAAGTGCAGGGATTCACACATTTAAAGTGGAAGGTTAGAACTGACTCAAATTTAAAAAAAACAGGAATTGAAACCATTATATTATGATTAAAATTATCATTGATAATAAAACAATTTCAATATTAAGTACACACACACCTTATGGCATAGCAAACAAGATCTTAAAAGAAAAGTAAACAGAATGAAAAAAAGACCTAGATAGCAAGACACTAATTTTAGGTTATATTCCTTTGTTAGATCTTCACAAATCCAACAGAATAATAAGTAAAAAAGAAAATAATATATATGAACAAAGTA
Organism: Vombatus ursinus; assembly: GCF_900497805.2. Classification (NCBI taxonomy): domain Eukaryota; kingdom Metazoa; phylum Chordata; class Mammalia; order Diprotodontia; family Vombatidae; genus Vombatus; species Vombatus ursinus. The sequence goes on along the minus strand of NW_020944512.1, from coordinate 234,976 downwards.
TTAGGATAGGTTTTATATAGAAACTTCTGTGCGAGTATCTTATGAAATACACATATTTCTCTGGAATCCATGAGACTTTACAAAAATTTACAAAAATTGACCATGTGCTAGGATACAAAGAACTCAAATGCAGGGAGAAAGGGAGAAATTTTAACTATATCCTCAGAATCAATAAAGGGAATGAACAAAATATATAGACCTTAATGAATAATAAAGACCCATGAAAACATAATAAATTATGTTAAAGGAAATTATATGGTTGGAACAAGATAAAATATACATATATAATAATATGTACATAAAATATTTACATAAAAATAATATGTACAAAAAGTATAAAATGCACATATAATATATATAATTATATACAATATATATAAATTTATATATATCCTTGAACACCTGTAGCAACAAAAGAGGAAAAAAAAGTGGACTGATAAATTGAGCGTGCAATTAAAAAATTAGAAAAATCACAAATAATTCCAAAATGAGAGCAAATAATTTTGAAAATCAAATATCAGATGAACAGAATTAAATCCACATACACAATGGAACTAATAAAACAAATAGATGGTTTGTTGAAAAACCTAACATTATTGATAAGCCACTAGATAATGTGTTTTTAAATGAAAACAAAATTGAAAAATGAAAAGGGAATATATAACAAATTATAGGAAATCGAGGAAATCAAGGATAATATATCAAATTATATTGCAAAGTTAATATAATGTAATATAGCATAATATAACAACATAACATGACATGACATAACATGACATAGTATAATACAATACAATATATCAAATTATATTGAAAAATTAACTTAATTATCCAATCCAGGTCAATATTCCACTTCCAGGGGGCAGGTAGGTGGTGCAATGGATAGAGTACCATCCCTGAAGTCAGGAGGACCTGAGTTCAAATGTGGCCACAGACCGCATACTTGACACTTACTAGCTGTGTGACCCTGGACAAGTCACTTAACCCCAACTGCCTTTAAAAAAAAATTTCCACTTCCAAACAATGACTCACTCAGAACCTAAGGGTTCAAACAAGCAGTCTTTTTACTAAAAACATATTCTAATGCCTCCAAATAAAAGCAGTTTCTCAGATGGCTAAAAGAAGTATGAAAACTAAAAACAGAAAAAAAAGAATCTGCCCGCAAGGATATAAAAAGCAGTTGACAAGTAGATTTTCTGGGTCTCAGTAAGGGTCTATTAACTCATACCTTTCCAGTTCCATCAGTATCCTAATCTGCAACAGACACAAATTTTCTCCTTCAAATAAAAGCCTTTTTTTTTTAACACAAACATTTTTCCAGTGATGTAGTGTGACCATGAGCACAAAATGGTAAAATTCCAAAGAACCAAACTGAGAATCATACAAAGGGCAAAGGAAAAATAACTGGTGCAAATAAACTAGCTCTAACACATTACAAACATTGAATTAAGAAGCAGTCGGGATGTCATCAAAGAAATGTATGACTGATAAAAGAAGATAAGTTAGTCAAATAATAAGAGCAAGATATTACCAGTGAATGGCATGTTTGTTCCATTGATGTCTCACAATGTTAAGAAGGCATTAGGAAGCTCCCTCCTTTCTCTTCCATTGTATACATTGGGTAAACCACCCATGATAAATATATGAGAAATCATGGACAAGAGTCATATGCAGTAGGAAGGCCCTATAGGTTGTAATTTGCATCTACAGAGGAAATACCCTCATCAGATCACTGAGAACACTGAAGTATGGCAACAAAACTGAAAAAACACATAAATATCTACAAAATAACAAAACAGGAAAGGGATAAATGAAATAATATGATCTTGGAAAAATTAATTGAGCAAGTCATAAATGAACTCCTGCAGAAGGGGGAAAAAAAACTACCTCTAGGTCCATGTGGATTTAAAAGTGAATACAAGGCAGTTGCAGAAAGTATCTAGAGAGCAGATCCTAGAATGGATATTTTGGAAGCATAAATGAAGAATACAGAGAAAAGAGAAAGACCAAATAATTACTGGAGTCATGAGTCAGAGAATGAAAGTCTAGAATAAACAGAAAGAGAAAGATGGTTAATGAAGAGAGTAAGAGAAATCCATTTTGGAAAGGGACTCACACACACAAAAGAAATTGAAAATTTAAGGAATAGGACTAGCTGAAGGAGAAGAAAGGAAGGGGTATATCAAATAAGAAGTGGGGATCAGAAGTAAAGGAAGAGAACCAGTGGAAACAGGGCCACCTTAAAAAATTAAAGTCAAGTAACTAAAGGAACATAATACTGTGTTTATAGCAGAAAAGGGAACTTGAAACTAAAAGGCTTTTGCATAGACAGCATTAAGGCATCGAGGATAAGAAGGGAAATAGGCAAATGAAAAAAAAACATTTTTCATATTAAATAAAATGAGGAGCTGGATTTATTTAAAAAAATAAACAAACCATTGGTTAATTTGGTTTAAAAAAAAAAAGAAAGAAGAAAGCCAAATTACCAGTATGAAAAATGAAAAAGGTGAATGCACCACGAATGAAGATGAAATTAAAATAATTATTAGAAGCTATTTTGTGCAATTATATTCAAATAAAATTGACAATATAAATAAAATGGATGAATATTTAAATATGTCGCCCAAATTTAAAAAAGAGGAAATAGAATATTTAAATAACTGTATCTTAGAAAAAAGAAACTGAACAAGCTAAGAAAAAATCCCAGGACCAGATGGATTTACAAGTGAATTCTGCCAAACAATTACAGAGCAAATAATTCAAATGCTATGTAAACTATTTGAAAAAATAGATAAAGAAGGAGTCCTACCAAATTCCTTCTGTGACATAAATATGGTTTTGATATCTAGACCAGAGAGTGCAAAAGCAGAGAATGAAAATTGACACAAAAATTTCACATAAAATACCAGCAAGGAAATCACAGCAATATATCACAAAGATCATACACTATTACCAGGTGAGATTTGTACCAAGAATGCAGAACTAGTCTAATATTAGGAAAACTATAAGCATAATTGACCATATCAATGACAAAAACAAGAAAAATCATATGATCATATCAATAGATGCAAAAAAAGCTTTTGACAAAATACAATTCCTATTCCTATTTAAAAAATACTAGAAAGCATAGAAATGAATGGAGCCTTTATTAAAATAATAAGTATTATTTATCTGAAACCAAGAGCAAGCATTATCTTTAACAGAGACAAATGAAAAGCCACTATAATAGTTCTTTCATTTATGCCTCTTTTGTAGGAGATAATTTGCTCCATTTTACCTCTCCCTATACCATTTTATTTTTTAGAATCATCCTATCATAATCAACTCAACCTCAAGCCCTCTATCTAAATACACTCTTTTGAACTATCCTGGCAATGATAACATTCGTAAGAGTTACACATAACGTTTTTCCCATATAAGAAGTAAGCAGTTAAACCTTATTAAATCCCTTATAATTAGTCTTTCATGTTTACCTTCTTAGGTTTCTCCTAGTTCTTGTAAGTCAGATTTTCTGTTTAGCTTTGGTCTTATCCTCAAGAACACCTAAAAGTCCTTTAGTTCATTAAATATCCATTTTTTTCCCTCACAGTATCACACTCAGCTTAGAAGTTGCTAAATCTTGTGTTATCCTGACTGTCGCTCCACAATATTTAAATTGTTTCTTTCTAGCTGTTTGTAATATTTTCTCCTTGACCTGGGAGCTTTGAAACTTAACTATAATGTTCCTGTGAGTTTTCATTTTGGGATCACTTTCAGGTGGTGATGGGTGGATTTTTTCAATTTCTATTTTACAAAAGGATTCTGGGAAAATGACAGAGTAGGTCAGAAAACTTCAGGCTCTCCAAAAAGAGACAGAACATCACCTCAAAGTTAATTTAGAGCAACAGGCATCCTCCTAACACAATTTGAGAAGACTCAAAAAAAATTTAACTTTCAGGAGTGGAGGCTTGGCCTGAGTCAACAAACAACAAGCCCTGGGGACAGCTGGTTTGGGAGGCGGGGACAGCTGGTTTGGGAGGCGGAGGCAGCCTCAGCCTCAGCCTCGTGGACATTGTGGGAGTCAGACAGCTGAGAAGAAGATTGTTGGACCTCCCACTGTCAAGGGATACCAAGCACAACTGTGCTGACCAGACCCAGTCCCAGGCTGCAACTGCAGGGAAGAAAGAGCTAATATGCACCTGGCAAGTGCAGTAGCAGAATGGCAGGGGCCCTGCTGGTGTGAGCACTTGCAGAGAAGCAGAGTCCCTGGTTTTGGTTTCAAAGTGGAGAGGAGAGTTGAAGTTTGCAGCCACAGGAGAGACCATATAATTATATGGGGAAAAAAAATGTTCTACTATAAATCCTTATTGATTAGAGAATTGTAAATTAAAATAACTGTGAGATATTATCTTACATCTATCAGATTGGTTAAAATGACAGATGTCCTTCAAATCAGGAATGACTAAACAAGCTATGTGTGCATATGATTGTGATGGAATACTACTGAGAAATAAGAAATGATGAGCTGGTTGATTTAGAAAAACATGGAAAGACTAGGATCTATGAAGGAAGATGCTACCCATCTCTATAGAAAGAACTGATAAATAGAAATATGCATACTATCATCTTACATTTATGCATATGTCTGTATGTTTATAGATATGCATGTATTTAATTGTTGCCTTCTCCAGGGCAGGGAGATGGGGAGAGAGATAAAATAAAATAAATTAAAAAGTGAACCGCAGAGAACAAAAGAAAACCTAGAAGGAAGCACCGAAAAGCTGGGTAGCTTTGAAAACCATGTGTAGTATTTATTCCATAGGTTTTCTTGACATGGAAATGTATTGTTTTATATTGAATCTTCTATTCTGCTGTGTACATGAAATGTTTTTTTTTCCTTTTCTCATTTTTTATCTATGTTTAAAGTTAATAAAAATTTTTAATTTTTTTTCTATTTTACCCTCTAGTTCTTGAACTTCAGGGCAATTTTCCTTAATAATTTCTTGAAGTAGAGTGTCTAGACTCTTTTTTTATCATAACTTTCAGGTACTCTGACAATTCTTATATTATCTCTCCTCAATCTTTTTTCCAGGTCAGTTGTTTTTCTAATGAGACATTTCACATTCTCTTCTATTTCTCATTTTGTTTTCTTATTTCTTGACATCTTATGAAGCCATTAGTTTCCCTTGCCCAATTCAAAGTTTTAAGGATTTATTTTCTTCAGTAAGTTTTTTTTAAATCTCTCTTTCCAGTTGGTTGACTTTCTTTTCATAACTTTCTTGCTTTTCTTGCATTATTCCTATTTATTTTCCCAATTTTTCCTCAACCTCTCTTATTTAATTTTTAAAGTCCTTTTTAAGTTCTTCAAGAACTCTTTTTAGGCTGATAACCATTTTATATTTTCCTTTAAAGTTTTACAAGTAGCTGTTTTGTCTTCTGGGTTTGAACTTTGATCTTCTCTATCACCAGAGTAGCTACCTATGGACAGGTTCTTTCTGTTTTTTACTCATTTTAATGGCTTATTTCTTGACTGTTAACTTTATATTAGAGTCAAGTTCTGCTCCCAGGGTGTGGGGGATAGTGTCTCAGGCTTCAGGTTTTTCATGCTGTTGTTTTCTGAGCTCTATCAAGGAGATGGGAAGGGTTTGACCTCTTTGTTCCTCCAATATTCTATAATCCAAGGCCAGGTGAAGTCACTGCTCCTTGATCCATAAGTGACTTCAGGTACTCCTCTCTGTCCCTAAGCTGAGAACACAGGCCCTACTGCATTGCCACTGCAAATGCTCTTGCTCCCTGTGGTCCCTGAGGCGGCCAAAAGCATCAGCTCACCCCTCTGCCCTGGAACTGGAAAGGGACTCCACTATCCTGCAAATGACCATAACCAGCAGGGCCCCCACCCCTCTGTGACCACACTTACCAGTGTGTACTCTCTCCTCCTCATCATCCACAGGCTGGGACCCTGTCTGGTCAGCATGCCTGGGCCACTACATCCAGCACCAGTGGAGGGTCCCCACAATCTTCCCCTGATGAGCCACCTAACTCCCATACTGTCTATGAGTCAAAAGTTCTTGAAGGCAACACAGCTGCCCCCAGAGCTTTGACTCAGAGGAATTTGCCAGGAGGTATCTGCACTTCAATCAGACAAGACCCCCCACCCTGAAAGGTCAGATCTTTCCTAACACCTTCCCAAGTTGTCTTAGGCTAGAAAATTGCTTTACCCTGATTTCTAATCATTTTTGTCACTCTAAAATTTACTTTGAGGGATTATTTTAAGTTATTTGTGGGGGAATTTGGGAGAGTCAAGTAGTTTTCTTTATTCTACTCTCTCTGCTTGCCCTCTCAATTAGTATGGAAGGAACAGGAGGGATACAAACTTTGGAATTTTTTTTTTAATTAATGTTAAGAATAAAGAAAGAAAAAAGGAAGAAAAAACAAATGAGAACTTTATTAGAGAAATTTGCCATAAAAAATTTGCCCAGTTTCCTGCTTTCCTTCTAATTTTGGCTGCTTTAGTTTTGTTTGTGCAAAACCTTTTTAACTTCATGCAATTATCATGTAATTAAATTATCTATTTTGTTTCCTATGATCTCTTTTTCTCTTCTTCCTTTTTCATTAATAAAAAAAATGTTTCATTATATGTAATGGCTCTGGTAGGGAGGAGGGAGAGAAATACTGGGAGAAATTTTGGTGATATAAAAAACAAAAGATACCAATAAAAATTTTTTAAATCAATTAGCAGACATTTAGTACATGACTACTATGTGTCAGAGACTCTGTTAGAAGCAAGAGAAAAAGACAAAAAGGAAACAGTCCCTTCTTTCAAAGAGCTCCAGGAAGATAACATATACACAAATGTGTGCAAAGTACATACAATATGGAAATGTTCATGTTTGTTGATGACTATAAAGTTCATTTAAAAATTCTTAAAATACATATAGATATATACATAAGATAAATACAAAATAATGGAACACTAGTAGGTTTCATGTAGTAGATGGTGCTTGCACAGAAGGGAAAGGAGATTTTAACATGGTAGGGGGCGCACTCCAAGCACAGAAGACAGCCAGAGCAAGCCAAAGTTTGGAATTGGCAGGTGGAATGTTGCATGTGAGGAACAGCAAGACCAGTTTGACTGTACCAAAGACTGCAAGAATGTGAGTCAAATATAATAAGTTTGAAAAGGTAGGTTGGTGCCATTTATGAAGGATTTTTAAAAATAAAATGGAGGAGTTTATATTTGATTCTAGAAGAAACAGGGAGTCACTAGAGATTATTGAACTGGGAAGTGATATGGTTAAACCTGCACTTTAGGAAAACTGTTTTGTCATCTGTCTAGAGTGACTGGAGAGGGAAAGGACTTTTCCTAAAAGTTAGTCCAAGTGAGACATGATAAAGACCTGAACTAGGGTAGTGACTAAGTGAATAGATTGAAGAGGATGGTTGTGAGAATTGTATATATTTGGGGGGGGAAGGTAATGAATTCAGTTTTGAGTTTGTTGAGTTTGAGATGCCCAAGGGACATCTAATTTGAAATATCCATTAAATAATTTGAGATGCACAACTGGAGCTTAGTAGAAAGCGTCGAGTTATTCATATATACACATACATGCAGGTATGTACATATGTGTGTGTGTGTGTGTGTGTGTGTGTATACACACACATTTATATCTTATTTGAATAAAGATCATAATTAAATCCATAAAAGCGATGAGATCATTGAATGAGAAAGTATAAAGAGAGAATAGAATGGGGCCTAGTGTGAGGGACTGTCTGTGTTGGCAGCTACCAGGTGAACGTTGTGGCAAGATTGGGGTAGAATCTGGGTATTTGGAAGTCGAGGCAGGGGCTGTGGTAGGCGGAGTCGTGGTGAACTGGGATGGGTTGGGTACAGAGAAGCCCTGAGGCAGTGGGCAGTGCTATGTGAGATAAGCTGGGTGCAAGGAAGTAGCCGGAGCTTGTGATCCTGAGGCAAGGGGCGGTGCCACGTGGGAGTGGGACGGCAGAGGACGAGTTCCCTTTGCTTAGTCCCCTCCCTATATGCAACCCCAGACGCCTCCTTCCTGTGACCTTCCTGACTTCCTGGGTCCCTTTGTGTAGCACTGACCCCAGACGCCTCCTTCCTGTGTCCTTCCTGACTTCCTAGGTCACATACTCTGTCTATGCACTAATCCCAGACGCCTCCTTCCTGTATCCGGTCCTAGCCTCCTACGTCACTCCCTCTCCCTTGGTGTGCTAAACTCAGACAGCCCCTTCCGGTATCTGACCCTACAATCATTGGCTAGTAAGCGGGCTGGGGAGGAGGGGCTAAGTAGGTACTTAAGGAACGAGCATGGTCAGATCACGCCCTCTCTTGGCTCCTGCTCTGTTGCTCTGGCCTTCCTGCTTGGCCTTGCTGTGATGGCTTGCTGTGATGGCCTCTGAATAAAGCTCTGGTGTTGGCGCCTCCTGATGGCTCGTCTCTGTGTGTTTATCCGGTTGAGGACCAAAGACTGATGAGTGAGTATGACTCTGGCAGCCTGCTCCTTATAGGAGGAGTGTTTGGCGCGGCCGGCATAAGGTCGGCGCGGCCGGTACAGCCTAGGACAAACATATGGGGGTCATGATATGGACAACTGAACTAGCAACAGATATTGTGGAGTGGTCACAGAGGTAGGAGGAAAACTGAGAAGTTAGAGGCTAGAGGTTAGTGTCAACAAGAATTCAGAGGAGAAAGATTATAGAAGAGGAGAGGGTCCCCAACAAGTCTGTAAACATAGAGTTGGTTGTTATCAAAATGGTTATGGTCAAAATACTTCATTATCAATTTTAATATTGGGGACACAGTCTGAAGAAGAGAAATATTCCATCTCTGGGTGTTTGCCACTAGAGGTAGATTACAACTTGTTGGGGAGGAAGTAAGGATTCATGTTTTGGGTAAGGATGGGACTGCAGGAAGTTTGGAACAGGGTGAGACTTCTCTTAGATCCTTTACAACCCCAAATTACATGACTCTGAGATTCTAGGAAGATAAATTAGTAACAATTAAGTCAATGCTCTAGGTATTAAGGAAATTCAGGGAGACAGACTGGGAGAATAGTAAAAGGTCAAGCAGCCAGAGGTCACAATAAAAGATTTAGTTTTAATGAGGATGAGATGGGGACATAAAGTATGGTCTTATCTAGAGCCAGCTAGACTTAGCAGGCTAGGTAAGCGGACTAGGTGCCTTAAGTCACCAATCAAATTGGCTTAGCCCCAGGGTTGGAGTTCCAAAGCTGAGTGGATTAATTTCCTGAGGAACTTGGAGCATGGCATAGAGAGAAATATGCCAGCTGCAGAGAATCAGGGCAGTAGAAGCAGAATGGATCATAAGATGGCCTGGGTGAACATCTGGATGGCATGTAAAATACAGTCTGGGTTGGGAGTGACTAGCTACAGTGATTTAGGGAAGTTTGCATTCACTCAATCACAGAGCTATTTCTTCCTCTGTTCCTCATTTTCCTATGCCCTAGCCATGTGCCTTTAGCAACAATATTCATGACCCTTCTATCACCATGGATTTAGTTTAAAACAACTCAGTAGGGCACTTGGTTCACATCCTTCTGTATACAAGATGTTTGTGTTTATGCTGTATATTTACAGCTTTCAAGCTTGCCCTAGTTGATCTTTGTAAGAAACCACAAAAAGTTTTGGCCCAGGGGAAAAATGTGACCTTGGGGCATTTTGTGTACTTTTGATTAGGTTTGACTTAGATTGTTGGCTTTGAAGTCAGGAAGACCTGGGTTTTAGTCTTGTTGTTGATGTATACTGGCTGTGTGGCCCTACACAAGTTATTTACCCTCTGAGTACTCTAGTCAGATCTCTAAGACTATAAATTGCAGATGAGGTACCAACCTCGATTTATAGAGGGAGTTTCTGTACCTAGTTCTCTAGAGCAATTAAACCGTAGGTCCAAGCTACAATGAAAAGCTTACATTCATTCAATCACAGTGCCATTTCTTCCACTATTTCTCACCTTCCCAGGCTCTAGCCATGTGCCTTTTGTTAAAGGCACAATATTCATGATGTGTATCCCTATCCATATCTCTATACTGGTTATTTAATCTATTATTTTGATCCAAATCTCTCATTCTATTGGTATAAGGAGCTCCTGATATGGAAATTTCTGTCACTGATGCAAGCTAGTGACTATTCTTCAACTTACAGTCTTAGAGAATTACCTAGGGCACTGAGAAGTTAAGTAAATTGCTCGTAATCACACAGCTAGTGTATATGTTAGGGATAGGATTAGACCCCAGGTCTTTGTGTCTCCAAAGCTGGCCCTCTATACACTACACTATGTCGCCTCTCTAATTACTGTTGTTCAATCATTTCAGACATGTGGACTCTTCATGAGTCCCTTTGGGGTTTTCTTGGCAAAGATACTATGAAATGGCTTGCCATTTCCTTCTCTAGCTCAATTTACAGATGAGAAAACTGAGGTAAACAAAGTTAAATGACTTGCCCTGGGTCATACAGCTAGTAAGTGTCTGAGGCCAGATTTTGAACTCAGGGAGATGAGTCTTCTTGACTCCAAGCCCGGCACTCCATCCACTGTGCCACCTAGCTTCCACTGCCTCTCTAGAGAGATAATTATATTTCACTCATTCATTCATTCATTTCCACGTAGCACCTGTATAATAGACATCTATCTGGTACATGAACAGAGCACCTCTGACAGTACTATTTTACACTTCTAGCCTCCCCATCTAGAAGCTAGGGAGCCTGCTTCTAGAAGAGTACTGTTGGCATGTAATAGAAGTGCCTCCTAGAGAACTTGTATCATGCATATATATTATATATTCTTGTCTGCTTATCATCCACATGATAGACAGCAACCTCTTTGACTGAAGTTGTAGAAGAAGAACAGCTTCAGCCATTTTCTTTCTGGCTGCTCCGATCTTGGTCTGACTCCTTTTGCTAGTAGCGTCTGGTGAGAGAAAATGCAGTAAGGAAGAAGTCTTGGGCCCTCTCCACTAAGTTCAAAAGTTCTTTGCCCACCTTGGTTTTTATTCTTCCATTTTAAGTATAAGTTTCAAAAAGTCAATAGAGTTGAATCCTGGCACTCCAAAATCCAGATTTTGCTGTTGATCTGGCATCAAAGACCCCAAGGAATAAGGAGTGACCTTGCTGAATGAACTTTGGGACACAAAACATAGATAGATGCAACAAGAACTTATCTGGCAATTAGGTCACAGCTGAACATCAACATAGAACCAAAGTTATGTAGGAACTAATGCTATGTAGACACTGTATGAGCTAAGTTTGAGCCCATTGTCCCAGGGACCAATGTGAGATAGAGTGTATGTCTGAGGTAATGGGGGGGGAGAATGTGCCTGTGTTTGTTCTTGCTATATTTTCAAAGTTGATATCTCCTTGTTAATGGATGTTAAATGGTTAAATAAAACTAGGCCATCAGTCACAACTTGTACTCATACTAAACTCCACCACACCCCCAGGGAAACTCTTCATTAGGAAACATCATCATCAGTACCCTCAGTAACTTTTGCCTTCCTGATTGGGGAGTTGGAGGGTGGAGCAAAGAACTCCTGTTAAAACCTCCATTTAAAGAGGGCTCCCAGGCCAACCATCTGTTCATTTCCTACCAACTTGCACTCCTTGCAGATGAAGCCTCCCCCACCCTATTCTATGCCAAGTACATTCTTTCCCAGACCCTGTTCCAACTTTTCAGCTTCCTTTTGTGTGTTATTTTCCTCCATTAGATTGTAAGCTCCTTGAGGGCAAAAACTATATTTTGTTTTCATTTGTACCTCAGCCTTTAGCACAGTACCTGGCACATAGTAGACAATAAATGTTTATTGATTGAACTGAGGGGGCTCAAGCTGATGGCATTAGAGACCTCAAACTCCTGAGGGTACCCTGTGAACCCTAAGAAGCAGGTGTGGCAGTCCTTGCTCTGAAAGAATGAAGCCGAAACATAATTATTCCACTTGAATGAATCCTGTGGAGTCCCTGCTTCATTCATACTTGATATCAGTCACCCATTACTAATCTCTTCCTCAAAGAAAATCCAGAAGCTCCACTTCCATCATTAAAGGACAGAAAAACACCTACAGAAGAAATCCCATAGCTCCACCAAAGCACCAATGTGTTAAACTCTATTTCAAATTCTGGGGCAAATTGGAATAACTCTTCAAATTCTTTATGATTTCAGTTTTGCCAAATTGTTTGTACTGGGATCTTGGTACAAAAGTGCTAATTGCCAATCAAAGGCTAGTCATCTAAAGAGTAAAGGTGGGAAAACTAATATAAATAATATATTAGACTAGTGTTTGACCAATTTAAGAATACAAGACAATGTGGAAAGAATTTATAATAATAAATAATAATAAATTGTTGGGAAAATTGGATAGACGTATAGCCAAAAAAAAAAAAATGGATGAGGTCTACACCTCAATAATGAGATATTTTCAAATGGATTGTTGATATTAGTATAAATTTAATGAAAAATTTTAATGGAATGTTATATCTATTTTAATTGTGGAGAGGTAGAAAGTATATTCAATAAATAGAAGAAATTTTTGGACATTAAGGGAATTTGAAGGTTTAAATATAAAGAGTTTTGTACAATAAAAATAATATATCCAAAACAAAAAGGAAAGACTAGGGGAAAACTATATATACAAATACATATACATATATATAAACACTTCTAATTAAAGTTTGATTTTTCAGAATCTACAAGTAATTGATGTAAATTAATAACAAGTTAACTACTGGGTAGCACTAATAGCTATGATATTGCTATCCATTTTCCTACAATAAAGCTACTCTCTATGGTATCAAACTTATGTATGTATGTATACATGTATATGCATATGTGTATATATGTGTACATGCAGTTTATATTTATATAAACATATGTATATGTATGTGCATGTGTTTATATGTATGTGCATAAATTTTCCTTTGTTAGGTACATTCTATCTCTGGTAAAGAGGCCATCAATCCTTTCTTTTAAACTGTGGTCCAGCAATCCAAATTCTATTCTCAGGCACCAAATTTTCGATCAGTCAAGATTAGCATATGAAATATAAATCAGAGAACCTTGGCTCAAATCTTGCTGAGTGGTCTCAGTTTTTTCAAGGAAGTATGTCCTTAGTTGACAGAGTAGAGAGAGGAGTACCATGGGAGGCTTGAATAGGTATAAAAAGGTTTGGAATAGCCACTATGGTAAGAAGGCAAGCAAGTAGGTTAAGACAGTGTAAAAGGGTTGCTTTGCTGCAGTGAGGGCCCAGTTGAAATTATGTAACAAATTTGTAGTAGACCTAGTTAAGAACGTAAGTTCCTCAAGAGCAGAGACTGTCTTGCTTTTGTACCTGTATCCTCAGCACCTTAGCAAATGTGCGGCATGTGATGATTTCAAAAAAGTGCTTTTTTATCAGGGCAGCTGAGTGGGCTCTGTGATTCTAGGCTCTTCATAACGACAAATTTAATGGTCCTTCTCTTCCCTTTTCCCTGTAGTTGATAGTTTGGTGGCAAAAGTTATACAGAAGTAAGGATGGTTGACAGGGTCAAAATGTTTCTCCATGACCTTGCCAGGGGAATCAATGACTCCATCTGGGGCATCTGTAACCATCACCAAACTGGATGCCTGGATCCAAGAGAAGAGGAAGAGCAGCATTAAAGAAGGGTAAGCTGTGTTCTAGCACAAAGAAGAGCCCAGACTAAAAAAGGGAAGCATGAAAATGAGCCAAGGGGAGTGAGCAGAATTTTCTATTTCTATGCTTGGAAAGGAGTATTCTGGCTGAGTATCCTCTTATTTTAATGAATATTTATCCGTGTGCTTCAGTCAGTAAAAGCTCAAATTACTGATCCCCCACTGCATGGAGATATCTGGTCCTGGCTTTAGATTATCCTCACTTCTATTTTCGGTGGTCTTTGGACACTCCCTTGGTTTGTACTCAGTTAAGTTGTAAATGACTACCTAGGTGGTAAAGTGGATAGAGTGCTAGGCCTGGAGTGAGGAAGACTCATCTTCTTGTGTTCAAATCCAGTGTTAGACTGTGTGACCCTGGGCATGTCACTTAACTCTGTTTGCCTCAGTTTACTCATCTGTAAAATAAGCTGGAGAAGGAAATGGCAAACCACTCCAGTATCTTTGCCAAGAAGACCCCAAAAGAGGTCATGAAGAGTCAGACATGATTGCAAAATGACTAAACTAAACAACAAAAGTAAATGCTATATGGTTTCAGGATATTGCTGACTTAGCATTTGAGTGGTCTGGGAGAAAGCCTCAGCCATTCCCAACTGTTGGTAAGATCACCCTTGACACCTTATTAGTATGGACAGACCCTTTTGCTGACCCAGAGAATATTTTTCCTTCTACTCCCGATCCATCTCATTTGCCAATTGGTCAATCTTTTCTATGTCTCTTCTCTACTCACTCTATTATTTTGAATATTATTAATTTAACAAAGGAATTAAAATACATCTGCAATTATATAACATTTAAAGGAACTGACCTTGATGCTTTGGTTTTGGTTTCCTCTCAGTCTTCTTCAAAACAATGCAGTCTTCTTATATCATCAGTGATTGCTTCTTCCCTAACCCCTTTGTTCATCATCAACACCAATGAAGCAAAAGGCTTTTCTCCACTGCACTTGCTTAATAAGCTTATTGAATATGAACTGACACACCCCAAGGACAGAGATAGCCTCCATTTTTGAACATGGGACCCATGAAGTAGACGGAGTTAACAGAACATGGACGAACATGTGATGGGCTGTCCAGGAAGGGTGTAACTCAGATGAACTAGACCAATAGGAACTTTACTAATGGTTTAAAAGTTGATTCTACCACTGCACCAGTGCCCACGTGCTACTAAAGTGCATTGTGCTGCTTCTCTTACGAGAAGCGTAATAAAGACTTTCCTTCACTCATTCACTGTAGTAGATTTTTGTTTCAGATTTTTCTAACAGGACCCAATTTAACAAGGGCCTTCTGCCCATTCCCATCATTCCCTGTGAGGATCTGGAATTGTCATGTTTTGAGTGTATTAGAATCTTTCTGACACTAGCATGTGGATTTTTTAACACCATTGTGTATCTAAAATGACTGCAGATTTTTCTGTAATTGTTTTCTAGTATTTTCCAACCTTATAGCTGTACTGATTTGAATATTTTGCTTTTTTTCCCCAGTGCCATTCTTTCCCTTCTTTCCTGTTTTTGTTTTTTTTGCTTAGGCAGTCAGGGTTAAGTGACTTACCCAAGGTCACACAGCTAGTAAGTGTCAGTGTCTGAGACCGGATTTGAACTTAGGTCAAGGCAAGAGCTCTATCCACTGTGCCACTTAGCTGTCCCACCCTTCCTTTCTCTGGAGAGAGAGAGAAACAGACAGAGACAGAGAGGCAGAGAGAGAGAGAGAGAGAGAGAACCACACACACAAAAAAAGTACAATTTAAAAGAAATGAAACTAGAAGGAACTTGAGGTTTCTCATGAAAGGGCGGAATGCTTTGTGAATATCACAAAGTTTAAGGAACACAAGATCTTTTTTGGGTCCAGAAAGGGGGAATTTAGAGTAAATGGGCAGCTTATCGCACTAAGTGTAATTGGTGTGAGTTCTACAGTATTGATCTGAAATTAGGGTCTCTTCTCTTACATATAGTTTATAGAAGGGAATTGGCTTTGACAAACTCAGTTAAGTTGAAACTATCCTGGTCTCCATTCCCAGGCCAATGAATTGAACTGGGGCTGACCAGGCATTGTCACTTCCAGCCTCTGATTATTTTATAGGTCTCCCAAACTCTCCCCTCCAGAGAATCTCAAGCTTTCTTTATGGACTTTTGCTTGTTTTGTAAAACAATATACCTTGTGAAACTATGAGATGCCTAACTGCTCCCATTTGCAACCTAGTCATTCTCTCTGCCTTAGTACCCTATATAAATAAACCCTGTTCCCAGTACCTGCTGTGTGACTCCCAAGCCGCAACTCACTTGCTCCAATTAAAGACCTCCATTTTGTTGTATTGACTGTTTTCATTAAAATTCACTCTGACAGCTTATGTCCACTCATTTAGTAGTTTGGTTCTCAAAAAACTCTTTTGTGAGCTTGTAATTGGTGAATTCACTTTTCCATAGATAAAGTGTTATGTATGTTCAGCTCTGAGTTCCAGAGCATTCCTCACACATTAAAAATTCCAATAAGGCAAGGCAAAAAAAAAAGAAGATAAATAGCTAGGGGGTACAATAGATAATGAACCTTGGAGCTCAGGAAGACCTGAGTTTTAGCAGATAATCTCTTCTGTTATTTTTCCACAAGAAAAATGTTAAGAGTTGGTTGTGGGTGGGTGATTGTGAGGTTGTTTCACTGGGCAGTCAGTAAACATTTATTAAGCACTTATTATGTGCCAGGTTAATACTAATCAGTCTGGTGCTAAGCACCAAATAGAAAATGATACACAATGAGAATTTGTGCACAAGAATTATTTGTAAAGCATATGGTTAAAAGACTTCTATTTAAATGCCTCTAATATGCTCAACTAAGATCCTTTGTAAAATATTTTTAAGGCAGCATTACAAAAGACCCACTTCTATAACCACTTCTATTGTTTAGTCTACCAGCTGCTATGGGGCGATTTGGGGAAAGCAAGTTTAAATTGAGTATTTTGATAATTTGGAAAGTCAATATAAACTTTCAGATTTTTTTCCCACAATAAAATGAACACCTTTGGAATTTAAAAAAAAAATGTTTTTTATTCATTAATTTCCTTCTCCAAATACACCCAACCTCTTTTGTCACCAGCATTCTAATGCTCCCTTTCCAAACTCTGATTCTGGAAATTTCTCCAGGCTTTTCTCGAGTTCTGTTCAAGTCCTCTCAGTATCCTTGAGGACACCTCCACCTGATTTAAGACAGACTTTTCAGCCTTTTTAAAGTTTTCCTCTCCACCACCTCTACTAACAAATTCCTTTAGAAGTCTTCCTGTCAGGGAAATTACTTTTTACAATGAAGCTATCACTCTCATTCTGGTACCTTCAGTTTGGTAAGATCAAGGCCTAAGGCTCTAATATCCTTTCCTAAACCTTCCAAATGTATGGGGGAATCTGGATTCCTGGGAGATTCAACCCTCCCAATCTTTCCCTTAGAGAGAATTAACCATCTTATCCCATAGGAGTAAAAGCTCTTTTCCCATTTCCGTGACCTCTTCCCCTAGGTTTTTTTCCTCTCATTTCTTCCCATTTTCCCAGCACTCCCTCTTTTTCCTTCATGCCATTTTATCTTTTTTTCCCTTGTGTTCCATTTTCCTCTATTCATCTTCTCCCTTCTCTCTTGCCACTTTTTCCCCTATGCCCTTTTTGTTTTTCACTTCTTCCACTGCCCACCTTGCCCCAAACCCCATCACTCCCATTCTTCTCACCCCCATCCTTCTCCGGAACAGAGAGACAAGAGCTTTTCAAATAACAATCTTTATTTTATTCTGGAAAATAATTAAGCAACTTCGATTTTCTTAAATGAAGTTGAGGTCAGGCAGGAAAGGAAAATATAAATGACCAAATTCCTCATCCAACCAATCACTATCCTCATCTCCCAAGAAATAAAGGGGTTGGAGGTAAGGGAGGGCACACCCTACCTTATCTGTGTTGGGAACACAATTACACAAGTGGATGAGAGGGGCTCGCTGCTAATGGCATTAACCATATTTGCTCCTCAGGGGAAGAGGGAAAACAAAAACTCAGAGAGGAAACAACCCACATAATCAACAAGGGAACTGAACCCAAGTGAAAATGGAAGGGGCACAGAGGACAAGACTCTTCCATCATCCATTTGAAGCTACACCCTCCTAAAGAATCTAGGAAAAACTGGGTTCAGGGAGGTGGGAGACTGCCACTGAGGACTGTCCCAACCCTAAGCCCACCCCACAATCTCCCCCTAGTCCTGAGAATGGAGAACTGGGGAGATTTTGCTTTTCCTCATTCAACTTTTATTTCTAGAATTGGGGATTATATACTTCAGAGAAAGCAGGAAAATGAGACAACAGAAATGTAAAAAAAGAATGAAGAAAAACAAAAAAAATATATAAAAGGCTATACAGATAGGAACATGACACACCCTGCACACACAGTAGAAACAAAGAGAATGAGACAGGATAAAGGTCAAAGGGGATTAAAAAGTACAAACACCTAAAATTTAGTAATGTGTTCCCTGGCTCCCCTTTGGTGTGTTCTTGTTTTGGCCACAAGCACATATATGTCCCTAATCCAAGCCCTTAGAAAAAGAGATGGATTAAGTGGGAGGAACAGGGGTAGGGATCATAATGTCATAGATTTAGAACTAGAAGGGCTGTTAAAGGTCAACTTGTCCAACCTCTTCACTTAACAGATGAGGAAACTGAGGCCCAGAGAGGAGAAATGCACCCTAGCTAGAAGGGACAGCAGTAGAGGGAGAAAAATCAAGCCAGCACATAATGAAGTCCCAATGAGAGAAAAATCTCTGAAAATTGTATCTTTCTTAAGATTTTCATGAGGAAACCAAAACTATCTAATGGAAAGACTAGGACTCCTAGCTTCTGAAGGTTAGGGGGCTGAATTTTTTCTCTGCCTTACAAAACTCCTGCCCAGAGCGCTAATATTCCCCAAGAAAGCTTTCCCATTGATGACAGGATATAAACCAGGCATCTCACACTCTTGGCCCAGGTAGAGAAAATGCACTCGAATGCCACTTGGAAAAAGAAAAAAGAACTGATTAAAAAAACACACACACACACACACAAAAAGAACAATGCAGCTTATAGACGAGACTCTCCACCTCTTCCTGTAGAGGACCAGAGAGTGGGTGCCGCTGCTAACTCCAGCTAGGGTCATAACCAGTCCAGTCCTGTGGAGGTGCCAAGTATACCCGGCGGCCCCGGAACAGAAAACTGACAATGCCCCGATAGCCAGCTCGGGGAACTCCTGACTTGAGATCATCCATGACACCTAGGGCCTTAGCAAAAGCTCTGAAGCTGTCCCGTCCTGTGTACTGTACCCGAACCTCCCCTAATTCCTGTTTCTGGTTGCCTTTTAGCTCCTCCACTTGCACTTGGGGCGCAGCATAGACTTGGGCAGAAAAGTCCTGATCATAGGCTTCCCGTTTCAGATAGGACAGGTTCAACTGAGTGAAGGGCACAAAACCTTGGTTCAACTTGATGAACTTGAGGTGCTGGTCAAAGAACTGCCCCTGGCTCACCCCCTTGCGACCAAAGGTCATTGTCCGAGAGATCTCTGGCCTTAAGCAAGCTCTATCCCTACGCTGCTCTGGTTGCCGCATCCAGTCATCCCAAAAGGCCTTTGGCCACTTAGGCTCCAGCTCATCCCATAGCTCAGCCAGCAGCAGCCACCCCAGGCCTGGGAAAAAGTCTGTTCGATACAGAAGATCAGGTCTTGTGGCATCCACCATCTGCTCCTTGCCATTATCATTCCAGGCTGAAACACACCACAGTGATGGATCAGTCCTCAGGAGTGGATATGTGGCTTGAAAGTATTCAAAGAAGTCTGGAGCCACCTCCAGGTCATCCTCCACCACCACAGCTGCTTGATATTTGAAGGTACGGAAGATTTGGCTCAAGGCCCAACGGTAATGACGGGCAATTTTATAATAGCCCTGGAATTTTCGGTGCTCGGTTGGGACAGGTACACTGCTAAGGTCAGGTTGTTTAATGTGCATGATGGCGTTGCCATATGAAGCAATGACCTGGGCCGTTGCCTTGTGCCCACAGTCCTGGCTCACGATGATGGGAAACTGCTCAGCTGATGGCCTGTAGTGGAGAAGCTTATCTAGGCAACGACGAACTGTGCTGCGATCACAAGCGATGACTAAAACGGGAAGGACAGATACGGCAGAGGCTGGGGTTGGGCGGGACACAGCGGCAGGGCCCGCGGTAGCCGCCTGGTGTCTCCGGCTCCACAGCACACTGTGCTTCCGGATTTGCTGCAGCAGCCCCTGCTGTCGCTCCAGCTCTGTCTCCGCCTCCTGGGCCAGACGGATCACTCGTCGGGTGAGGCTGGCAGGGTCGTCAGCAAAGGGGTCCTCGGATGATGGGCCACCAGGCAAGGGTCGGGCCCAGAAGAAGAAGAGGAGCAGGGCGTTCCAGGCCACAAAAAGAATCGCACCCCAAAGCACCAGCCCTGCAGACTGCTTCTTCAGCATCCTGACCCCTCACAAGAGGGGTTAGAAGAAGTTGCTGCAGAAGGGACTTGGGGGGGGGGATGTGGGAGAAGAGGAATGAAGCAGGGGAGGAAGCACCTTTTATCCCCTTTGCTCAGCCCCTGTCCTGGTGTCTAAGAAGATGCTTTTGGTAATCTGGAGGATCAGACAGCAGCCATGGACCTGGAGAGAGCAAAAGGATAGTAAACATCAAAAAATCAATGCTTAATTCAACATAGTTCAAGAATAACAGTTAGAGAGGCACAGGGACAGAGGCAAGGGAGTGAAGGATATTAAAATGTCTCCTTCCCTGAAGAATTCTCAGAAAAAGAGTCTCCCTCCCACTTCCCCAAATCTGACCATCCTATATATAGGATAAAAGATTATAATGGGATACCCCCCTAGAAAGTAAGAGTTTTCAAAGAGCAGTCAACTGATTAAGAAGTAGTACAAGGGCAGAAAAGACAGAATCAATTAATCAAGAAGCAAAAGAAGAAGCAAAAATAGTCTATATCCTCAAGAAGTCTTTATTTTAACACAGGAGACAGCACATACACACCTACACTTTAGGAAAATAATCATTTGGCAGCTGACTAAAAGATAGATTGGTTTGGGGATAGACTTTAAGTATGAGGTCCCACATACAGTCATCATTTGATCTGTATCGACAAACCCACACACAATCTTCAGTCTCTTTCAGAGGCTCCAAACAACTCCATTCCTCTCTCCTCATATACCCAAATACGAGTGCTTAAAGATTAGTGTAAAACCACATCACACCTATCAGATTGGCTAACATGACAGGAAAATGATGTTGGAGATATGGGAAAATTGGAACATTAATGCTTAATTAATAGTAATTTATAAATAATTAGTTAATTAATGTTGGTGGAGTTGTGAACTGATCCAACCATTTTGGAGAGCAATTTGGAACTATGCCCAAAGGGCTATAAAAATGTGCATACCCTTTGACTCAGCAATAGCACTTCCAGGGCTGTATCCCAAAGAGATCATAAAAATGGAAGAAGGATCCACATGCACAAAATATTTACAGCACCTCTTTCTGTGGTGGCAAAGAATTAGAAATTGAGGGGATGTCCATCAATTGGGGAATGGCTGAACAAGCTGCGGTATACGAATGTAATGGGATGCTATTATGCTATAAGAAATGATGAGCAAGCAGACTTCAGAAAAACCTGGAAAGACTTGAATGGACTGATGCTGAGTGAAGTGAGCAGAACCAGCAGAACACTGTACACAGTAACAGCCACGTTGTACAATGACTAATATTGATAGACTTAGCCTTTCTAGGCAATGCAAGGATCTAAGATATCTCCAAAGGTCTCACGATGGAAAAAGCTATCCACATCCAAAGAAAAAACTATAGTTTGAATGCAGATTGAAGCATACTATTTGTAATTTTTTTTTGTTGTTTTGTTTTGTTTCCTCTTTCTGGTGGTTCCTCCTATTGGTTCTAATTCTTCCTTACAACATGACTAATGTGAAAATGTTTAATAGGAACGTATATGTATAGCCTATATCAGATCATGTGCCATCTTGGGGAGAGAGGGGAAAAAATTTAAAACTCAAAAGCTTATGGAAGTGATTGTTGATAAATCGAAAGAAATTAATAAAAAAAAAAAAGAAATGATGAGCAAGCAGACTTCAGAAAAACCTGGAAAGACTTGTATGGACTGATGCTGAGTGAAGTGAGCAGAACCAGGAGAACATTGTTTGATGACTAACTTTGATAGATTTAGCTCTTCTCAGCAATGCAGAGATCTAAGACAGCTCCAAAAGTTTCATGATAGAAAATACTATCCACATCCAAAGAAAGAACTATGGAGTTTGAATGCAGATCGAAGCATACTACTTGCTCTTTTCTCTTCCTTCTGTTTTATTTTTTTTCTTGTTTCTTGTGGTTCCTCCTATTGGTTCTAATTCTTCCTTAAAACATTGTCTCTATCAGATTGCATATTGTCACTGGAAGGGAAGAGGAGAAAATTTAAAACTCAAAAGCTTATGGGGGGCAGCTGGGTGGCACAGTGGATAGAGCACTGGCCCTGGATTCAGGAGGACCTGAGTTCAAATCCAGCCTCAGACACAAAACACTCACTAGCTGTGTGACCCTGGGCAAGTCACTTAACCCCACTGCCTAGCCAAAAAACAAAACAAAACAAAACTAAAACTAAAAAAGCTTATGGAAGTGATTGCTGAAAACTAAAAATTAATTAATTATTAAAAAAAAAAAGAGGTCAGTGTAAAAATTATTTCAAAATTAAAGGGATATTGTCCACAACTTTGGACAGTCTAGTATATCGATTTGATCAAGCGTTTCTTACAAATTCAATAATCTGCAACAAACTAACTTGGATCTCTTTTATAACCAAACCAATTTATGCAACTAAGCCATCTTTTTTCATTATGAGCTAATTTCTTATGTGAGGTCCCTCCTCACCCCCAGCTAACTTCATTCCCTTCTTTCCACTACATCTCTCCCCCCACATTCCACAAGATCTCCACTAGTATGTCCTTTTGCTCCAGTTCCCCTTCAAAATAACTGAAACGTCATGAAGTAGTCAGAAGATCTGAATTCAAATCTTACCTCTGCCACTTACTACCTAATATGTCGGCTGAATCATTCAACTTGTCCAAGTTTCAGTTTTCTCATCTATAAAGTAGATTTATAATACCTGTTCTGTCTACTTCAAAAGATCATCACAGAATATTGTATAGAATAGTCTAGTTTATAGGATGATATACAGATCAAACGGGATCTAGTAGACATAAGTACTTTACAGGAAACTATAAAGTAGTTAATAGATGATGGAAAGTATTATTATTACTACCCTCTGACTCGCTATTTAACCTAGCCAGTCATTCTTTAACTCCTTTGCCAAGTATCTAGATTCTCACTCACCTTGATCTCTTCGGAACTTTAACATCTTCCTAAAAGGTCTTTAAAGTGACCACATCAAAGACTTCTCTGACATTCCCCCTGTAATTTGCCTATCATTCACAACCCTAACTCTGCAGTTTAATTTTCTCAGAAACTTTAACATCAATTTCCTCTTATTACAACTCACAAAATAAAGTTTTCAGGACTTCTGCTTTCTTTTTTGTAGTCTTCTACATACAAACTAGATAAATATCCCCTTCTTCTCTTTTCTATCCTCCCACCCCCCATTCACCCACAGCTCTTATTCTTACTTATAGGTCCACTGCTTTCATAATATTCTCCTGCAGCTTCCCTAGAGCCTCAGCTTCAAGGATAAGGTATTATGCTTTCTTTGTCGGGGAGGTTATCCTCCCAACTGCTGACAGAGCAGTGAGCAGATTCCAGGCCTTCAAGGTGCCTTCTTTCCCAATAACGAGGAGCTAAACGGTGATACAGGCTATTTGGTAAATGCCAGGAAGAAGCCAACTTGCAGCTACTTCCATATCCCAGAATTCTTTTACTGAATTAACCTAACCTTTGGGTGAGATGAAGAGTGGAAAGAGGAGGAAGGAGTGGCCAAAATATATTGGTTAATTCTGAACCATCAGTGTTAACAGAGGCAAATTTCTTCAGCTCTCTGGGGTTAGCACAGAGAACCTAAATCAAAACACCATGTGTTCTGCCTAACTCTTCCTTTCCCCTTACCACTCTTTTTCAAACCAACACTTCAGATACTTATCTCTAGTGGTAGAGGATGAACTGACTTGTCATGCCACTGGTGTTCCAGGATGCAAGACTAATCCTGTATCACACTTTCACATGTCCTGGATCTTCAAATAAGATCCCTTAGTCTAATCCTGCCCTCAATCTAAATCCCATCTCTCCTCATCCCTAATAGTGGAAGAACTTGAGGCAAGATGAACTCACTTTCTGGACCTTTGTTCAGTCGAGTCAAGATTCTTTGTGACCCCATTTAGGCTTTCTTGGCAAAGATACTGGAGTAGTTTGTCATTTCCTTCTCCAGCTCATTTTACAAATGAGGAAACTGAGGGCTAAGTGACTTTCCCAGGGTCACACAGATAGTAAGTACCTGAGGCTGGATTTGCACTCAGGAAGATGAGAGCCTTTCTGACTTCTGGCCTGGCACTCTACCCACTGTGCCACCTAGCTGCCCTTCTATCGAGTGGCACAGTGTTATTAAATGCTTAACCTTACTATGTCAAAATTCCTTTGGTGTGAAATGAATGTAATAAACATATTGGAAATATAATCCCTTTTCTCACAGTGACTAGAGATGTGATGCCAGGGCAAACCATCTAACCTTATCAGGACTTAGTTTCTTTGTCTGTGGGATTGAGGGGTTTGGAATAAATCCTTTTCATTTTTAATATTCTATGCTATTATGGTAATATTTCTCTCTCCCTAGCTACAAAGAAAAGGGTTCAAAGAATAGCTTGTAAATAGATATCAGATGCAAACAAAAGCCCTGTGATAAAATAACCCCAAATAGCAGATAATCCAGAAATCTCATTTGAGATTACTTTGAACATATTAGAAACAGGTTTAGCCTTTATTACAAAGCACTTAGATAAACAAAAAGCATTTCCCAACAATAAAGACTTACAGACATTAATTAAAGTGAATTAAGAAAAGTTGTAAGAAAGATCTTTAAACACAAGAAAAAATCTGATCTGGGGTACAAAACAGAAAGGGAGTAAGGTGGGAAACGGAGGTGTATTCTGTCAGGAGGCAAACAGACAAGATGATGATGATGTCTCCAAAAGTGTTCATAGCCAAAAGTTTATAGAATGAAGTCCCACTCATATCTGAGCTGCCCCCCCACTCTCTCCCTTCTCCCCACACATACAAAAAAAGAAGAAACACTCAGACAAAACTATAAGATCGATCAGTCAGTGGACATTTATTAAGCCTACAAGGCAGAAACCACATACTATAGTGGGGATACAAAGACAAACATGAAGCAGTCACTGACCTAAAGGGACTTACATTCCATATCAGAAAAGGCATGTAGAAAAATAAACATGAGGTAGGTTTTTAGAGAGAGGCATTAGCAACTTGGGATAGGGTCCTGAGAAATTACCTTGTCCAAACCCCTCATTTTACTGATGGAGAAACTGAAGCCTGGTAAGTTATCTTTGACTACATAAACCAGTACAAGTCTTAAAGATGCGGAAACTGAGGCTCTGAAAAGCTGACTTGCTTAAAGGAACAAATAAGTGCTAGCTAGAGAGGATACAAGCCTCGCCTTACGGACTTCTGATCCAGTACTCCCACCACAACCCGAATACATACTCCTAGTAATCAATAAAACGAAATTTTGAATTTGTGTCTTCTAACTCTATATCCAATGGGAGTTTTTTTCCCCCATTATACGATAAAGTAAACAAGTAAAAAAGGGAAAGAAAAAGTATTTATGAAAATAGGGCCAATATGCAAAACCATCCCTTTGGACTCTAGAACTACAGTGTCCTGCCCCTTAGACACCCTTCACTCCTCAGTTCATTTTCTCCCAGAACCCAACTATTCGGTCTCAGAACCTCTTCTTCCACCTGCACTGAATTCCTGAAATGACACAACATGACTAATGTGGAAACATTGATATGACTGTACATGTATAGTCTATATCAGATTGCTTGCCCATCTTGGGGAAGGGTGAGGGGAGGGAGAAAAAAATTTGGAACTCAAAATTTTACAATGTTGAAAGCTATCTTTACATGTAATTGGAAAAAATAAAATATTATTAAATAGGAAAAAAAAAGAATGGGTGATGTGACGTACTGACTGGGTTTACAAGTTTATACTAAATAGGGTCAAAAGCTAAAACAGTTTTTGTTGCTCTTTTATAATCAAGCAAATTTGATTTTGCTTCATGTTTATGATTTAAGGGGGTAATAGGGTTTCCAAAGACCAGGGTTCCACAATGACACAGACCTTAATCAGTTGTGTGCCTCAGGGCACGTAAGTCACTTAACTTCTGAAAGCCTGGTTTTTTTTCATATGTCAATGAGGGACAATAATGCTTCTACAATATACCACACAAAATTGTTGGGAGAAAACAGCATTTGTAAGTTGTGACATGCTAAATATATATGAATAATTACTAGGGAAAAAAAGAAATCCAGAAATGATTCCAAGCATATTGCCTCTGTAGTGACAACAGTTTAGTTCATCCTCTCTCCCCAACCCTAAGTCCCTTTCAGAAACCTGGTGTCCCACGAAGTAATCTCCTTCCCCTTCCTTCTCTCCAAATTACCTGCTCCTCCTTCCTCAGGATACAGACATCCTTCCCTTTCCAAACAAAACATTATACAGGATCATAGCTTTAGAGCTGAATTATCTAAGGATAAGGCCTCTAGTTTTTCTCCCCCTAACCTCGAAGTTCATTTATGCCAAGGCCCCAGATCTTCCCCCTCATTCTTCAAAAGTATTAGCTCCTTCAAAACTAGAAAAAGGACAGGGGTAAAATATGGAGTTCTGGGAAAAGGTCAAACAAATGTTCACTCCCAATATTAACTCCTGGCCTTAAAAGCCAATTTTAAGCCAAGCTTAAAAGCACACTCCTTTCTTCCAGATCCAATCCTCAGTCTCTACAAAAACACACATATCCCGCCCTTCTCTCCCCTCACCCCCAAGGGCATACTCATTTCCCCAACAAACACAGGCTCTTTTCCCCAAAACAAAATTTCCCTTCAAGTTTCACAATAACTCCCTCGTCGCTCCAAAAAAGATCCTTTCCACATCTGGTCGCCTGAATTCCAAATACAGTGCTCAGTGTTCCTACTTTCCTGAACTCTCCCTCAGGGGAGACAATATTAAGTAAATAAAATCCACCCCTCAAAAAAGAAACTAAAAAAGCTTAACCACTCACCACACAGCAGATGCTGCCCCACATGTTGCCTGACCACCGAGCCCCAAACAACATTTTAGCCATCCCGCCCCCGTCCACACCTCTCTGCCCTCTACCCCGGAGGACTAAGGAGCTCGGGGAGGTCAGCCCCCCGAGCTGGGCAGTGCTTTGGTTTGGTTTTTCTAGGAGGGGGTGGGGGGGTGGCGAAGGGCTCTGGGATCAAGCCGACGCTGCCCCTTCCTTCTCTCGGTGACGCCCCCTCCACAGCCCCCTCGGACCCCGGCTGCCCGCTTCCACTATCTCGGGCACTTTCAGAACCTCTCTGGTCCCAGAGATTTTTGCCCAAATCCCTCGGTCCCTCCCTCGATCAGCCCGGGAGCCCAAGCTGCCTTCGCGGGCCCCCTCAACTTCCTGCCACCGCAAACTTTCCCCAGTTACCGAAGGGTCGCGCCCGTCGCCGCCTGCCGTGGGCCGGGGGCCGCTCGCCCGCACGACCCCGACTCCAGTAGCGGCAGAGCCCCGATGGACGGCCGGCAGCCAGCGACCTCCGCCCCGGACGCCCCTTCCTGAGGCTCCAGCTGGGCCCGCCCCGGCAAAGCAACGTGGCCCTTCCCCCGTGGAAGGGAGGGTAGGGAAGGAGTTCCGCCCAGGAGGCGGGGTCGTCGGGGGCCGGAGCCGCCTCCAGGGCCGCGGACGGAGCCGGGGCTGCCGGCGGCGCCGTGCAAGCGGTGGTTGCAGGCCGAGAGGCCGAACTAGAACAGAGAAGTGCCTCCATTCTCTCCTTCGCCAACTCCTCAGTGATCTCCACTTTTTAGTTACACCAGGCAGTCCTAACGCCCTCTCACCTAGAGCTAGACAGGCAGGTCCCCGAGCCCCCTCCTCTGCCCTCCCTTCAAGTGTCTATCCTCCCCTCCAGCTCTCCTTCCATTCTAAGCATTCATTGTATTACACACGATAATGGGTCACGGGATCACGGGAGACTAGAGACGAAGAAGTCAATCAATAAGCATTTATTAAGTGCCTAGCATGTGCCAGACACTGGAGCTACAGAATAAAAAACAGTTAAGTCCCTGCACTCAAGCTTACATTATACGTGGGAAACAATACCTAAGCCAAACAGGGTTTATGTTTTTGAGGGGAAAGAGAAAAAGAGACAGAAGCACTAGCTTTGAAGGAAGCCAGGCATTCTGAGAGGTAGAGAGGCCACAAAGACTTCCAAGCAAAGGAAGCGGTCTATACTGGCAGCACAGGGCTGAGAGATGCAACGTTGCATGCAGAGAACAGCAAATAGGAAAGTTTGGGGTTTTCCAAACCTTACTATGGACAGAGTGCATGAAGGGGTATAAATCCTTTCCCAGGCAGGGAAGATAGGTTGGGGCTGGACTGAGGAGCTAGAAGGGACAGAGTCTGTATTTTATTCTTAAAGGAACACATGGAAGCAGTACGGAGCCACTGAAGCTTTGTTGTTGTGTTTTTTTTTTAACAGGGAAGTAACATGGTCAGATCTCTAAGATGATCAGTTTGGTAACTATATGGAGAATCCATTGGAAGGAAAAGAGACTTGAGGCAAGAAGTCCAACTAGGAAGTTCAGGAGCCACACAGTTCAAAAAAGAGTAATTCAAGACTTAACTAGGGTGACTGTGTTAGTAAAGAGAGGAGACCAGATGTGATGGCGGTAGAATTGACTTGGCAGCTGATTGGCTATTTAGGGACAATGAAAGTGAAGAGTCCAGGAGGACTTCAAGGTTTCAAAACTGAATGGTGCAATGGTGGTACCTTTAACAGAACTATGAACACTAGGAAAAGTGGGTTGGGGGAAAACTTAATGAATATTTTTTGAGACATGCTTAATTTATGATGCCTATGGACATAAATACCCCATAGGCAGCTGATAATATAGGACTGGGCCTCAAGATACAGACTAGGGCTGGAAGCTATATGTATAGAGATGATAATTAAACCCACAAAGTGTAGTGAGGAAAGAGGACCCAGAAAAGCCTTGGGCTACACCCAGTTAGGGCACAGGACATGGACAATGACCCAACAGAGATAATCCTAAAAAGGAGCAATCAGATAGCTAGAATAGGGACCAAGAGAGCAACGTCATCTAAACAGTGTCAAATACTACAGAAACAATCAAGAAAGAAAAGGACTAAGAAAAGGTCACTGGACTCAAAAGTTACTGGTAACCTTGGAGAGAGCAGTTTCAGTTGAATGATAAGATAAAAAGCCAGATTACTGGAGGTAAAAAGCAAGCAAGAACAGAAGTAGAGTACAGACAAAGTTTTCTAGGAATTTGGTTGTAAAAGACAGAAGACTAACTTAGGATGATAGTTTGAATGGATGACAGGCTTACATGAACTTTTGTTTTGTTTTTTTAAGTATGGGTAAGATATGAATATGTTTACGGCAGCGGGAAGGAAGTTAGTATAAGAGAAGAGTGAAGACTGGATAGACAAGAAATAACAACGAAGCAAGCTGCTGAAGGAGACCAGAAACCATAGAATCAAGGGTACAAATAGAGAAGGCTGTCCTTAGAAAGGAGAGAAGCCTAGAGAATGGGGTAAAGGAGGAATGAATAGGAAATGATTAGGAGTACTGAGATGTAGAGTTTCAGGAAAGAAGAAACTCACAGAGACTACCCCCTTATTTTCTCAGTAAAGTATGAGGCAAGATCCTTTGCTGAGAGGGAAGAGGGAGCTGTGGTGTGTGAAGCTTGAGGAGAGAAGAGATTTGGAACAGCCACTATGATGAACACAAGAATCAATTAGAGAAAAGCAAAAGGATTGTCTTCAAAATGAAGGAAGGTTCAGCTTTGATTAAATATCAATTAAATAAATATATAGTAAATAGCAGGTTGTGTGATTTGCTCTAGCAGTATATAAGTAGGATCTGAGGTGGTAGATGATGGGCTTAATTAAAGGTTGGGGTTTGGCAAGGTCTAATCCCCTTATTTTACAGATGAGGAAAATGAGGCCCAAAGAGCCTAAATGATTTGCCCAAAGTCACTGAGTATGTGTTAAAAGTTAAATTTTGTACCCAGGTCTTCTGACTCAAAATCCAATTCTCTTTCCATTGCACCATGCTTACTAGGTACAAACGAACATGATTCAGATCTAATCCCAGCTCTGCCACTTACTACTTGGACAAATACTTACCACTTACCTTGAGTAATTCAATTAACTTCTCAGGGCCTCAGTTTTCTCATCTATAAAATGAAGGAGTTAAACTAGATCTCTAGATCCATTTCTAATTCCAATCCAGGAGAGAAGCTGAAGAAAAAAAGGGGAGGGGGTGAGGGGGAAAGGAAAAGAGAAGATTAGAGAAGGGAAGTGAAAACAGGAACTTGAGAGTATAGAGAGAGCAGAGAGGAAACATCTGCAGTCAAAACTGAGCTCCTAGTTTCTGATCTGTATATCTGGGAGTAGGTATAGGCACAAGTAGGGTTCTTGTTTAGGAGCTAAGTCCTGAGAAAAGAGTAAACAGGATGCTTAGATCCTGAAAGGGAATGATCTCTGGCATGGTAGAAAGATCACTGAACTAGGGGTTGGAAAACCTGAATTCATAAAATCTTTCCAGTATACCACATTGCCTATATAATTACTACTAGTCCCATTTTCCCAGACCTTCTTCCTTAATCCATGCTTTTCTCCCTCTAATTCAGAATAGGAGCCTTGATTAGACAATAGCAGTTTGGAACTCTTAACCTATGTGTCTCTTGCATGTAGTGTCTGATCTGTCCCTATCACAAAATTCAATGCACTCTGACCCCCTCTCTGATCAAAGAATTATAAAATCTTG
This sequence comes from Vombatus ursinus, assembly GCF_900497805.2. Lineage (NCBI taxonomy): Eukaryota > Metazoa > Chordata > Mammalia > Diprotodontia > Vombatidae > Vombatus > Vombatus ursinus. Next base: position 204,229 of record NW_020944512.1, on the reverse strand, counting down.
GCATTGGAAGTTACCTTTATTCCAGCTCCTTGTCCTGCAGATGAAACCCAAGGCATGTCTAAATATGCCTCATTATAATCAAAGTTGGTAGGCTTGTGGGTCCCTCCCCCAAAGTTGCCAGTGTGCCAAATTTTCCATAGACTGAAAAAGGGTAGAAATGCTCTGTTTCTGGCTGCCTTCAAGAGAGGAAGATGAACAGCTGGTGGCCTCTTAGTGGGGGAGAGGCTTCTGGTCTTGTGAGATTTCAAAAGGTTGGAGGAGCAGATGTGCAATGACAGTAGTCCTTGCCAGAGTTTGTCACTGAACTCCATGAGGATCAAGCCTGTGTAACAATGGTTCCTCAACAACTGAAAAACCATACTCTTCAGCAAGGGAGCAACACTTCTTGTGACTACATTCCTTTATTACATTCAGAAGTGAACCTGGTGGGGCAAATGCTTTGTAACAACTGCTTTAAGTTTGAGCCTACTCTCCCCAAGAACTGAGGGGGGGGGAAGAGGAAGGGTGTGCCCCAGGTCCAAAAGGATGTGTTTATACTCTATTCTTGTTATATATTCTCAGTAAATATCCCTATTGTTAGAGCTAAAAAAAATTTTTTTTAAAGGTAGAAAGCACTTGGCTCAAGACCCAAAGCAGAAGGACCTGGAATCAACTTGTAGAAGAAAAGGTAGAGTAGGGAAAAAATCTCGAGGTAGAGGAGATCAAGTTCCCACTGACAATGTAGCAAATTATTGCCTCTGAAAAAAGATCCTTTCCCCGAAACCAGTTTTACTTAGAAGACGAGAGAGAGATTGAAGGGGAGAGTCAAGGAAGAGGGAGATGAGTCTTTGGCCTGATTTAGTCAACTTTATTTACTCCCAATAAACTTTTTTACATGTTGATATCCCTTGCTTTCCAGTTCATCCTGATCTGCACATTCACATCACTTCGACTGTGTATCCAAACTATATATTCTTGATCTCAACATCATCTACAGGTGTTCAACCCCATAAGTCTGAAATTCCTCTGACCATAATTGAAGTTCTCCTTACATCTCTTCCTAAATCTACTTTTTGTCTTCTACACACCATTCAGTCACTTTATCTTTCCTTGCTTTCTATGCCGTCTTCTCTGTTTTGTCCTCACTCTTCTCCCTTCAAAACTTAGACTGTAAGGTTAAGCAATTCAACTTTAACATCCTCTACCTTTGAGACCCCAGGACCTCTGTCCCATTGACATTCATTACTTTCTAAACTTCATTTCTAAATTGTAATAAAAATAACTAACATTTATAGCACTTTATATTATTTCATTTCATTCACATAACAATCATGTGAGGAAAGTGCTGTTTTACATTCCCATTTTACAGATGGGGAAAGTGCACTGAAAGAAAAAAGTCACTGTAAGTAACTTGAGCTATCAGTATCTTAAACAGGGTTTGAACTCAGGTATTCCTAACTCCAAGTCTAGCACTCCATCCACTAAACCCCACCATTTGAATTCTCCATTCCTATTCCCATGCTGCTAACCACTCCTGGAGGAAACATGCCAATAGGATCCACCACAAATTTAAACTATCCAATCTGACTAGGCCTTCATTACTGTACTATCAATCCCTTTCCTTCCTAGACTCTCTCATTCTTCAAAGAGTCTGCTCCAAACCTTTTCTCCCCCTGCTAAAGAAATTTAGCAGAAAGTCTTGAATTATACTTGACTGAAAAAAAGACCTCATCATGAGCTCCCTCTCTTCAATCTGACTTTAAATCTGACCTTTTTCTCACTTCCTTTGCTCTGTATCAGATGCAAAGGTGGCTCTTCTCTTTGCTAATAACAATCCGGATATTCATGCCCTTAATCTTGTCCCTCCCCATCTCCTTCATAAGCTTGTTCCTTTGATCCTTCCCTCCCTAATTTTTTTATTAAATTTCTCTCCCTATTTCCCTTCCGTTAGCTCTTTCCCTATTGCTTACAAACATGCCTGGATTTTATTTCTCATTTTCACAGCCAAAAAGCTACCTACATTCATTGCCTTCACCTTCTTTACCACTTACTTCTCAGCCCCTTATAATCTGGCTTTTCGTCCCCACCTCTTTAATCAAACTTCCCTCTTCAATGCCACTAATGATCTCTTTATTGCTGAATCCAATAGTTTCCCCTTAGCCTTCATCCTTCTGGAATTCTCTGAAGCATGTGACACTCTTGTTCACTCTCTTCTCCTGAACACTCTCTCCTACTTGAGTTTCTGTCACACTGTTTATTCTTGTAAGGTTTTCCTTCCACCTCTTTGACAGCTCCTTTTCAGAATCACCATCTATAGCCCTTCCTCTTGCTAGGTACAGGTGTATCTGCTGGATTTGCACTGGTTCCTCTCACCCAGTAATGTCATCAGTTTCTATGAGTTCAAACTATGCAGATGACAACTGCTCCCGTTCTGTACCTCCATCTTATATGGCCCATCTCAAACACAGCCCTTCCAAAAAAGAACTCATTATCTTTCCCCCAAATTCTCCCCAATGCCTTCCCCATTTCTGTCAAGGATATCACCATCCTTCCAGACATCCAGATGTGAAAGAGTAGCCACATTTAACTTTGCACTTTTATTAACATCCCCCACATCCAATCAGGTGTCAAGTGCTGCCAATTCTTCCTCCATTAACTCTCTCAAATCTGACCCTACTTTTCTATACTCACACACACAACCACCCTAGTTCTTGCAAGTGTTCATTATCACTCACCTAGATTAACAAAATTGCCTGTCTCCCTAACTCTCCTCTCCATCCTGTCCTTCACACAATTGCCAAATTGGTATTCCTAAAGCACAAGTCTGAGCAAGTCATTCCCCTATCTTGAGGCCATTCAATGGCTACCTAGAGCCTCTAGAATAAAATACAAATGCATCTTAAAATATCTGTTAGAAATCTGAGACTCTTCTCAGTCTGCTTATAGTCTATGTTTCTGGGCTGATTACACATCATTCACAATCATACACTATTCTCCAGCTTAACTGACATACTTGATGTTCTGTGTATATGATTGTACAGCTTCTGATTCCATGCCTTTGTGCAAGCACCATGTCCCTCATGCCTGCTCTCCTTTCTAACCACCAAATCCTGGAAAACAACATTCCCTTCACTGAGGAAGAAAGTATCCAGTTGGACGAGGAAGTCAATGTCTTCAAAGGCTGCTGCACTTCTCAGGATCCTTACTTTTCTTGAAAGTTCAATTCAGGTGCCACTTTTTCCAAGAATCCTTCCCTGATTCTTCCCCCCCTTCCCGGTATTGTACTCTCTCCAATCTCAATAGCCCTTATAGGTATGCATGTATATATTATAGTTGAATGTAAGCTCACAAAGCAGGAGTCCTTACCCCAGACCTGTACAACATATAGCCTGCAAAAAAATGTAGGGTTGCCAATGCACAATCTCCTGTTTGTCAAGTGACCAGCGGCAACCAATCAACATCAGTCTGTCTCTAGTCCAACCTCTCTGTGGCAGAAGTTTACAAGTTGTGCAGGTCTGCCTTAACCATTTTGTGTGGCATGCATCCCTTCTTTGAATAAAGTTTTCAAATGCATAAAATACACAGAATTACAAAGGAGCCCAATTATATCAAAACAAAATGTATGTTCTTAAAAAGACAAGTAAGTTCATAGACCCCAGGTTAAGAACCTGTTTTATAGAGTAGAATGGGCAGCAAGGTGACACAGTGAATAGAGTGCTGGGCCTGGAGACAGGAACTCATCTTCCTGAGTCCAAATCTGGCCTCAGTCACTGACTAGCTGGGTGACTCTAGGCAAGTCACTTATCCCTGTTTGCCCCAGTTTCCTCCTCTATAAAATGAGCTGGAGAAAGAAATGACAAACCAGTCCAATATCTTTGCCAAGAAAATCCCAAATGAGGTCACAAAGAGTCAGACACAACTGAAGGTAAAGTAGATACTGCTCTTTTTTTCTTTAAATCTCTTTAAATTGTGCCTGGCACAATTCTTTACATGTTTTTGAACTGAATTGAATTAAATTGTTGTGAGTTTCTTTGCCTCTACCCTCTCATAACCTCCACATTCTGCTCCCATCCCTTGACCTACATAAGGCTGATAACATTTCCATTTCTAAACACCTGAACCTAGGGCTCCTATCAGAAGGTAGGTATGTGACCTGTTTGGTATTTACAATTCACTTCCCCTCCACCATTCAGCAACCAGACTCATGCTCCCTCTTCTTCCTCATCCCCCTCACACTTCCAAATTAAGGCTTCATGACCTTCATGTTCTGCTTCTCAATCCAGACACATTCTCTCCTATAACCCAAGAATTTTGCCTTCTCGTTACTTTCTATCTCTAGTCATTCTCTTCTCAAACCTGTATGCTATTCTCCCTCTGCAACTCAAAAGGTTCCATTTCCCATTCTCTGTGACTGGAATTTAAAACCAATGAATCAAAGGATAGGATTAAATTAAACTGAAATCAACAAATATTTACCTTGTACTTACTGTGTGCCAGGCACTGTGCTAGGCACTAGGGGGTACAAATATAAAAACAAAAGTCTCTACTCTCAAGGAATTTACATTCTACTGGAGAGAGAGAGTGTGTACAGAAATAAGTAGAAAGAACCTGGGGAAATCAGGGAATGCTTTCAAGAGATGATATCTAAGTTGATTTTTAAAGGAATATAAGAATTCTTAGAGGTGAAGATGTGGAGGAGTGCATTCTAGGCACAGAGACCAGTGTTAGGAGATGGAATATTAAGTATTAAGAAACTGCTAGTAATTCAGTTTAGCTGGAATGTAGAATTAGTGATAACAAATATGGAATAGAGCTGGAAAAGTGGGCAGGAGGAAGACTGTGGAGATCTTAAAAGACCTGATAAGGAGTTTGTATTGTAGTCTTAAAACTTAGCTGCTTCACCCATTGTCTTCTTCCCTCTGGAGTCACAGAAGTATCCCTGTTCTTCATTAAGGTTAATTCTTATACCTGTACCCTTGATTCTATTTGTCCTTGCCTACTCCACATTCTTCCGTAGTCTTTCCCTCTCTGACACACATCTTCTACCTCTTCCTGTTCACTGGCTCCTTCCCAACCACACACAAACATGCCTAGGTCTCCCCAATTCTATAAAAACTTTTCCTTTGATCCAATTATTACCATCTAGCTACCAGACCATCCCTCTTCTCCCCTTCATTGCTAAATTTCTGGGGAAAAGTTGTCTTTGCCTCATTTTTCTACTTATGACTATGGAAGCATACTGAGCCCTAGTCAATCTCCTTCTCTCTTTAGGGTATATAATACAAAATAATATTAGGACAGTCTTTTAGTCTGAAGTCCTTGTTCCAATCAGAATGAAAAATTTGATCAGTCTTTATCAAGTTCCCAAAAATGTCCTGCACTGAAGACTTTTTACATCATTCTTATTGAGGGCTTAACCAGTTTCTACTGGGAAAGGCCAGATTGTCCTGGAAGTCATAAGGTCAACGGTCAGACTAAGAGAAAAAGAAGTCTTCGATAAATTTGGTTAATAGAAGTAGCTTGAGTTCACCTTTGATCAGGCAGAAAGAAGTTTCTCCTGGGTGTACAGATTGTTTTATTTGATAAAGCAAAATGTTAGCTGAACTTTCACCTGAGTTCTGTAAAAATGTTTTATCTCACTGAGCAACTGTATCTCTAGGAATTCTAATAAACAGTAACTTCAAAATGGCTTAAGAGCTTCTCAAAGGCAGGATGGATTTCTGGGTCTTTCCAAATTTTCTCCCTCTCTAAGCCAAAATGCTTAGAATTAGAGTATTTTAATTAATAAATTTGTCTCTGGCAAACCTGTGGCCAAAACACTGCATATGGTATTTTTTTTCTCACCACCTCTTCTCTGTCCACAATGGAGACAGCCCAGGACCTTGAACTAAAGAACCAAGGGAATACCAATGTTCCCCATACCTCCAATACCATTTCCAGCCTGGATTTCACGACCAACCATCATTGAAGAGTACAATCATTGTCAAGAAGGGGTCTACCAACCACTGACCAGATGCCACCAAAAGTCCAGGAAGTAGTAGTACCCCCAGACTACTGATTCTGATTCCAGTTCAGACTCCACAGCCATCAGCATAGGAAGCAATCTTTGTGGAGACATGACCAGGAAACTACTTCTGTTAGTACTGTACTATAACACCCACCTCTTTCAAGCAACCACAGCTACTAAAGATCCAGAAATGAAAATTTCTGCCACGAAAGTCTTTAGCATTGTCAAAGGATTCAACAACAGGAAGGGATATGATTTTCTCCATGTAAATGACATTAAAGGAGTTGCATTCATAACTCCTTTGCTTCTATACTATCAGGTCTATGGGGCTTTTCCATGTGACTTGCAACTGAAACTACCTTTATGTATTGTTTCCTCCATTAGAATGTGAACTCTTTGGCACACTTTTACATTTGTAACTCCAGACCTTAGCACAGTACTTGGCATGTAGTAAGTGCTTAATAAGTGCTTTTCATTCATTTATTCAGTCACTTCAAATGTGCAATCTGGCTTTCACTTATACCAGTCTGATGAAACCACACTCTAAAAAGTCACGAATGACTTCCTAACCACCAAATACAAAAAATGTTTTGTTGTTTCCAATTCATACCCTCCTTATTCTCTCTGGAGCTTATGAGAGAACTGACCACCAGTCCTAATAAATAGTTATTCCTCCCTCAAATTCAGAGATACTCTCCTAATTTTTCTCAACTCTCTAACGGCTCCTTCTCTATCACTTTCCCTGGCCCTTCAATCCCTCCCCCAAGAATCAGTCCAAAGCCCTCCTCTCTTTATATTTCCTTCCACAGTCATTGGTGACAATGCAGCTTACTCCTAAACCTATAGATCCATTCCTGACCTTCTGAACTCTAGAGTTACTTCTGCAACTTCATACAGGCAGGACAGCTCCATAAGAATATCCCACTGGCAGTTCAAATTCAGTATTATCACAAATTGAGCTTTCTTTTCTTTCTTCCCAAATCTGCTTTTTACACCTTATTTCTTCCTGTAGCACCACCATTCACCCTACAGCTCTTGTTCAAAACCTTGTGTTAATCTTTGACTTTTCCCTCTCTTCAATCTTGTTACTAATAAGTTATCAAGTCCTACTGATTTCACCTCTATACCATCTCTCATATCTGAACCCTCCTTTCTATTCCCACTGCCTACTACAGACAGGTTCTACTGCAACAGCCTTTTAAGAGGTATTACTGATGCTATCCTCTCTTCCGTGGTACCCATTATTCATAGCATTGCCTGGATAATCTCTTTTAAAATCTTCAGCAGCCCCCTAAGAAATAAAAATGAAACTCTTTTATCTCTTGCCCCGGAGTCCTCACACACCAGATATCACTGGTTATTTAAAGTATTTAGTAAGTGTCCATTGAATGAAACAACTAGTTAAGAGTTAAAGTGTACAAAGCTTTTACTTTAAAGCTTTTGTGTTATATGTCATCACTTTTCCAATATCCTGATCCCCAATAAATCATGCTGAATATACTGGCTCCCAATCTGATCTGACTTAATCTCCCCCTCCCCCATATCAGCTACTAAACTAACAGAAGAAAAGAAAGCTATCATAAATTAATGTGATATAATTACTAAATTCAAATTTTCCTGAGGGTCTATTCATCTAATAGAGAAGATGATTATTTTTAAATCCAACAGATTCCAGGGTTTATCCAGAAATGGGAAGAATCAAATTCAATACAGGCTTTTAATTATAGGATAACCTCCAAAATATTAAAGTAACAACAAATAAACGGTCTTTGAAAATTCAGATTTCTTCTCTAAGAACTCAACACAGCATCATATTTACTTGAGGGATAAAAAGAGGACATATAATTTCATTTTATATGGAACTCCCAGGTAAGAGAACTCTCTTTACCAAAGCAGGTCAGCATTTTGTCTTCAACTGGTCTTGGCTGCCTAAAACACAATGGGGTTAAGTGATTTGTCCAGTGTCACACTATGTGTCAGTGACAGGTCTTGAACCCAGATCTTCCTACCTTCCTTGCCACCTATTCCACACTGCCTCTCCTCACATGCATTAATAACAATACATTTATGTAACACTTTTTAGTTATTAAAGTACTTTATGTATATTATTTCACTTGACCCCATGAGGTAAGTGGGACAAGTATGGCTGGTCTCACTGTACAGATAACATAAACTAGCTTTAGAAGTTAAGCACTTGCCTACAGTCATAAAACTGGTTAGAGAGAAAATGGTATATGTATATTCTGACTCCTAGTGCAGGGTCCTGATCTTTCCACCATACCATCACACTTCAAACTTCTCAAGTTTAGAATCCGAAGAGGGAAGGACCTGTAGTTGACCCTCTAAACCCCAGGTGGTGCCACATAACCAATCATACGTTTTCAAAAATATCTGTTTCCCCTTCTATTAAACACCTCTAGAGACAGTTCCTGATTTTTCAACGGTCTCATTCTAAATTGGTGGTAGTAGAAGAATTCCTAAGACTTCTTACCTAAATCTTTCCCATTGCCCATTCTCACTGTCCTGACTGGAGCAGAAAATGGGACTCAATTGTTGTTCACTTTTACATAGTAGCTCTTCTGTCTGAGTGGTGGGGGAAATTAAAGAAATGGAATATACTTGTGAACTGGAAACCACTTTCTAGTTGAGTCCATTCTTTACAAAGCTAAAGGTTAACCAGGAACGTAGGAGGTACGCCCCCTTCAAGAGGACTATACCAGTCCAAAGTCCCCATACAAAGACTTTCAGACCCAATGTAAGCTGACACTTCTTTGGAACCAGGGACATCAAGACCCCAAGAGGAAAAGAAGATAGCATCTTACCACTCTTCTGTTCTCTCAGTGGCACACCTTTCCAATGGGAATCACCAATCCCATTTCAAAGCTTTAGATGAGAGCCCCAAATCCAAACCCACAAAAATAAAGTGCAGTTCCCTCTCCTTTGGTCTTAGTTCAAAATCCAGAGAGCAGAGGAATTCGAGGTGTGTTCTGGAGAGAGGGCAAACAGGATTGTCCAGGCAAGGAGGGGAAAAGGGAAGGGAGGAGCTTAGGGGGGAAGGGGTATATCCAAGCCCCTCCCCCCAACCTCTGGTTTCAGTGTCTTTCCCAGAGGTCAGTATTATGAGTTCAACAGGCATCTTAAATTTTTAGTCCAGTGAGCTGATGGCATTGAGGCATTATCCCATCTCCTTTTCCAGAGCAGGGGTATCTTCTGCTGGATGAAGAATGATGTTTGTCTTCTTCCCAGGGACATCAGAAGTAGTCTTCAGAACTAGCACACACTAAAAAGCTGATATAAGTTGTTGACACCTGTGGAGCATTTAAACAAGATCATGCTCCTTTCCTTGTTCCAAAGCTTAATTAGGTCAAATTATCAAGGCATCTATTTCCTACATCCCCTCCTCTCCCCTTCTCCATTCCCTAGAATATTACTGTACAATTACACAAAATTCCTGTTGTTTTTTTCCAATAGTCTATATGTTGGCTTAGTTGGTAGCTAGGTGACAAAGTGGATAGAGCTCAGAGCCTGAAATTAGGAAGACCTGAGTTCAAATCCCACCTCTGAAACTTTCTAACTGGGTGAACCTGGGCAAATCATTTAACCCATTTGCCTCAGTTTCCGCATCGGTAAAATAGGGATAATAATAGCACCTACCTCCGAGGGCTGCTGTGAGGATTAAATGAAATAATTATTGTAAAGAGTGCCTTAGCACAGTGCCTGGTAGATAAGATAGTAAGTTCTATATGTTAACTACCATTATTATTATTACTCAAACACTTTAAAAGAATCTAAGGTCTCACCTCTATGTTAGCTAGATTACTTCTGGGAGTCACTGTTACCTAGTAACAGACTACAAACTAAAACAACATTTATTTATTAAGCATATAATAAATACCATTTTATGACTGTATGTCTCAGATTAAAAAGGGGATTGATTTCACTATAACCTATCCCTAAAAAAAGAAGTGGATTAAAAATCAAATGGTTCAAATCCTAACTTTGCTATTTATTTGCCTATGGGACATTGAACAGCCACTTAACCTCTGGGCCTCAATTTCCTCATCTTTAAAACAAGAGGGTCACCTTAGATGTCCTCAAAAGGCACCTTACGACACTCTAAAATCCAGTTCTAAAAATCTATAATCCTACAGTACAACAGTAATGTTTCTTTTTTCATTTTACACAGTATAGATTTTATATAATATAGGTTTCTTTTCATTTTTCCCACCTGCTTTCCTTAGGATCATGGATTTAAAGATCTTAAAGATCATGACCTTAGCTGTCATGTATGTAGACTCATCCCAGAAACTCACAAATGAGGAAACTGAGGTCCAAATAAGTTTTCACTTGCCCAAGTCCAACAGGTAGTTGAGAGGCTTCAGTTTTTTGGGTTCAAGGAAACTCCCTTAAGTCTCCAAAAGGAGAACTGGGATCAAATCCTGGCTCTATCAGTAGCTGCTTTTATGACCTTAGCCATCAGTTAAACTTTCCCAGTTTGTTTCCTCTTAAGCTCTTTAGTCAGTGTGGTACAACATTAAGAGTCTTAGATTTGGAGTCAGAGGGCCCAGGTTTATCATCTGTTGCAACTCTGGGCAAGTCACTTTTACTGGGGTTGTTTCCTTATGAATAAAATTAGGTTGGACTAAATAATTTATACCTTCCCTCGATTCATTCACTTAACAAAGCATCTAAATCTAAAATCCTAAGACAACATGACCTTCAATGGCCCTCCTAGCTCTAACATTCTAGGAGTGGTGAAGAAAATAGTTATCTCTATTCGCAAAATTTAACCCCTTCCCATGGAAGAATACCTTCTGATAGTTCTTCTTTGGATGTTTATGTCAACATTTTTTTCCTGTAACACAGTGCTCTAATTTCCTTTTATATATAACATAACTCCATCCTGAGCTTATTTTGCCTTCCCAATTCCTTTAAGATTATGAGGAAACTCTTACTCTCTCACCAACCTAGGCCTAAAAAAGTCTTTGTGACACTATCCCAGTCACCTTTCGTCGTCTTATATACACTAAAAATTAATTTCACCTCCCCTCCCCAGTTGTCACTTCCTTTTAACATCTAACTTTTTATATGTCACTCTTGTGATATAACTCCTTCACCTGATGTTATAAATGATTCTTTCCATGTATATACACATATAGTTATATATTTACTCCCACTTGCCCCTCCTGTGATCAAAACCCCAGCCCTCTGGTACACAACGCCCTATTATCTCCCCCCAACGGATCATTACCTGGTCCCTGCCCCTCCCCCAGCTCCAAGACAGGCTCTCAGGCCCCTCGGGATCTTCTTAAGCTCCGGGTCCTGGCCCCTCCAATCCTGGCCCGTGGCCCCCGGCCACCCCTCCCCGCCCCCCAAGAGGCCCTGCCCTCGCCTTCCTCTCCCCCTCCCACCATGCTCCACCGCCACTTCCGCCTGAGTCCGCCGGAAGTGAATCCAGGGCAACTGCAGCGGCCCGGAGCCCCGCCTCTTCATGGTCCCCTCGGTCCAGACTCCGACAGGCTAGTAACTGACTGACCTCTCTCTCTCCCCCCCTCAGGGCCTGAGGAATGGGGCGTGGGGAGCGGGAAGTGGGGAGGTGGGGAGTGGGAGGTAGAGAGTGGGAAGTGGGGAATAGAAAGCGGGGACAGAGAAGTTGGCGGGAGGCAGCGAGAAAGCAAAAGGCCGAAAGCGCAAACAACTGCGCAAGTCCGGCCGGGTTTGAAAAGGAGCGCATGCGCTCCCTCTCCCCCTCCCCACCCCCCCTCCGAAAAACAGGGAGGTTGGGGTGGCGAATGGGACTGTTAGGCCAAGTAAGGGGTTTGTGGAGGAGCGCATGCGTGGGTCTTTGCAAAAGTGGCATGAACGAGGTGTTTTGTGTCTGGTGGTCGACTTTTTTTTTACTTTTTAAAGTTTTTTCCTTTTATTGTGAACTTAACCAACGGCCCGCAAGTTTCCCAAGAGACCTTTCCGACTTCATTTCGCTTCCCTCCCCGGGTTGCACAGTAGGCCCCTTTTTTTTTTTTTTAAAGAAGTGAGCAGTTAACATCAGTAAATGAAAAATTTGCCTATTAAGGAAATGAGTGATTTTTTTTTTTTTGGTGGAGAGAAGATTTTAGATGACTGGCTCAAACTTTTAGTTGTTTTTTGCTTTTGCTCCTAAGGTTGAACCTACTGTTAAAAAAAAAAATTAGTACCTGTTAAAGGGAGAGGGAGCTTGTGGTTCTTAAGTTTTTGCATAGGCGCCTGCCTTCTTGTCCTTTGAGCGTAGGAATCTGGATCAGATAAACCACCACTTCCTCCTATCCCCGGAAGGAGGAAATAGGCCCTAGAGAAGCACATGATTTCAGGCAGAACAAGCGCTAAAAGTAAGTTCCACCAGCACAGGACCGCGTTTTTCCTAGACTCTGTATGTATTATTTTCCTTTTTCTGTTAGCCTTAGTTTGCATCAGTTCATATAAGCAGGGGTGGGGAACCTTTGGTTTTAAGGCTATTTGTGGCCTTTCAAGGTCCTTGGGTTCAGCCTTTTGACTGAGTCCAAGTTTTACAGAACAAATCCTTTAATTAAAGGGATGTGTTCTATGAAGTTTGGATTCAGTCAGGGCTGCTCTTGAGGACCTAGAGGGCCCCACGTGGCCTCCGGGCCGACCGTTCCCCACCCTTGAGTAAGGCTTTCTGTGCTTGTCTGTACTCATTGTCATCATTTCTTACAGCACTGTAGTATTTCATTACATTCACATACGGCTTAGGCAGCCCTCAATCAATAGGTATGTACCTTCTTTCCAGTTCTTTACTACTACAAAAAAGTGCTGCTAGAAATCTTTTTGTGTGTAGGGGGACTTTTTATTATTGATCCCTAGGATGGGGTGTACACTTCACAGTGAAATCTCTGAATCAATCAACCAAAAAGGAATTATTAAACATTTACTGCTAACAAGTTTGTAATGTTAAGTGTTGGGAATACAAAGAAAGGTAAAAACTTTGCCTCTGTCCTCAACCGGAGGAAGAGGACAATATATAAATACAAAGGTGCATGCAAGTTATATAGAGTAGATAAGACGGTAAGGCACTAATAGCTGGGGAGGGAGAGAGGGACCAGAAACCTCCTCCTGCCAAAGGTGGTTTGAGCTGAGTCTTGAAGTAAGCCAGGGAAACTAAGAGTTAAAAGTGAGGAGAGCATTTCAGACTTTGAGGACAGCCACAGAGAGACCGGAGATGAAGGGTTGTGTGAAAGGAACAGCATGCATGCCAGCATAGCTATACTATACATGGTTTGAAGGCAAGTAATGTGTAAGAGTAGAAAAGAGCCAAGTTAGGGGAAGGTTATTTTGTTTGTTTTTAATTCCAGCAGTAATAGGGAGCCACGGGAGTTTGAGTATAGAGGGAGGGTGGGTAGCATGGTCAGACCTAGTTCTAGGTTACCAGGAATCTTGGCCTCTGAGTTGGAGCTGGGAAGAGACTTGAGACAGAAGTCAATAGGAAGACTATTGTAGTATAGGTGAAAGGTGCTGAGGGCCTGAATTGGAGTGGTGGCTGTGTGAATGAAAAGAAGAGAGTATTTGAGACATGTTGTGAGGGTAGAAACGGCAAGATTTGGCAATTAATTGAATATATGAATATGAGTGAGAAAGTCACAGGCTGTGAACATTTTACAGACAGTGATAGTCTGAAGGCATATGTCTGACTTAACATCATTCCTCTGTTCAAAAACCTCTAGTACTTCCCCCTTGGTTAGTAAGTAAAATAAAGACTCCTGGCTTTTAAAGCCCTTCAGAACCTCACTAATATAACTTTTCAAGCTTATTGCACATGTAGGAGTATTATCTCCAAAGGTACCAACTACATAGGTTCAGCTAGTTTCTTCTAAGGCCTTGCCATTTAGGCTAGCTTTTGACTTTTTGGTTTTGTTTTTGCTTTTTGGGAGGCAGTTGGGGTTAAGTGACTTACCCATTCTGATGCCGAATTTGAACTCAGGTCCTCCTGACTCCAGACTGGTGCTCTATCCACTGCGCCATCTAGCTGCCCCGTAGCCTGGCTTTTCCTAAGCTTTTAACCAATAGGCAGCTAGATGAGATGGTGGATAGACAGCCCTGGGCTTGGAGTCAGGAAGACCTGACACCACCTATATGACCCTGGGCAAGTCACGTAACTGTGTCTCAGTTTCCTCGTCTGTTAAATGAGCTGGAGAAGGAAATGGCAAACCACTCCAGTAGCTTTGCCAAGAAAACACCAAAATGGAGTCACAAAGAGCCAGAAACAACTGAAAGGACTGAACAACAACCACCCAACAAATATTAAGCAACTTTTTCCTTAAAAGATATTAAAATTGTGATAGATTTTTTTTTCATTGGCCCAAGAGACTAAGACTTGAACCATTGACAAGTCAGGAGCTCCTTCCCTAGACTTGAAACTGATGGATCATCAAGGCATAAACAGAGACAAGGATCAGTGCTGTGTGCCTGTTGAATATCTTTCCCATGCTATGGTTAAGTAAACTTTTTGTTAATTGTTAGATGGTCTAGTAGGAGTCTCATGTCTTTTTAGTCTCAAACCTGAATCACTGGGCCTGAGTCATGCCTAGCCTACATCTCCTTCAGGCTACTCTCCTTCAGGCACTATAGACATTCAAAAGACAGAGAAATCATTATCTTGATCTCAGAAAACGTAGCTCTTGCTAGTTCAGTGAAAGAAATTCTCTCCAAGGAGAGAAATTTGAGAGTGGAGGGTAGGAGGAAGAATATACCAAACTTAGAGAGCATCACATGCCAAGGCTTGGAGGTAGGAATTGACAAGGATTTTTTATCTATTTTTAATTTTATTTTGTGGCAAGGAACACAGTAAATAGATTAGGCTATCTAGAGCAAAACATTCCTGGAGGGGGAGGGATGTCAAAGTGAGTAGCATTTCCCTGAAATATTCCACCTTCCTTCTCTTCCCCCTACCCCCATAACATAGGATAAGCCTAGTCACCTTCTCTTCCATCCTTTGTCAAGTGTTGTAAGTCATTTCTTATTCTGACTCTTTGTGACCTCATAGATCCATATTGCCCATGGGGTTTTTTTGGCAAAGGTACTGGAGTGATTTGCCATTTCCTTTTCCAATGGATTAAGGCAAACAGAGGTTAAGTGACTTGCCCAAAGCCACACAGCTGGTAAGTATCTGAGGCCAAATTTGAACTCAGATCTTCCTGACTCCAGGCCCAGCATTCTATCCCCTAGACCTAGATGCCCCTTGTCAGGATTAGCTTTCCCTAAAAGGAGACAAAGCTGTCTCTAGAACCTGATTGGCCGTGACTTCGTGGTGTTCACCTAAAGGCATAAAATGCTCAAGCCACTAGCCCCCTCAGATTTGGTAGATTTCTAAAGACCTCGTGAATCCCATGTCCTTCACCCGTATCCTGCCATGATGAACAGATATGTTTCTGTATGGAGTTGGGGGAGGTGAAGATGACCATGTTCCCCTGGGCTAATGCCACTATATCCTTGCTGTGTTAGTCAAAGTAAACCTCCTTTTGAGTAGAGTTGGGAAATAATGAAAATCTTGTTTAAGATTACTATGTCAACAGTATTCCAGATAAATTGAAGTGAGAAGAAACTGGAGTCAGGGAGATCAATTGTTATTGCTGTTGTAATAGTCATGTTATGAGATGGTAAGTTTCAGACCTATCATGGAATTTCAGAGCTGGAGGAGACCTGAACAGCCATTTAGCCCAACCCATGCCTCTAAAAAGAATGCCCACTACAGCATTTCCAACATGTGGTCATCTAGCTTTTACTTGAAGACCTCCAGTAAGGAATAATCCCCTACTTTGAGGGATTCTATTCTACTTTAGAACAGATCTAAATTTCCCTTTTTTCAGTTTCTACCCATTGTTCCAAATTCTGCACCTTGGGACCACATAGAACAAGTCTTCCTCTTTTTTTGGTTGGGGGGGGGGGGGTGAGGTAGTCGAGGTTAAGGAATTTGCCCAGGGTCACACAGCTAGTAAGTAGTTAAGTGTCAATTGTCTGAGGCCAGATTTTGAACTCAGATCCTACTGACTCCAAGGCTGGAGCTCTATCCACTGAACCACCTAGCTGCCCCTGATCCCTCTTCCAAATGACAACTTTCAAAGTATTTTAAAACACCAGTGGTTTCCCTTCTCCCTCATTTTCAGGCTAAGCATCCCCACTTACTGCAGCTGACCCTTATATGGCATGAATTTGAGGCCTTTCACTATTCTGATTATACTCTCCCAGACACTCTCAATTTACCAATTCTCCCTCCTAACATGGTGCCCACAACCAAGCACAGTAATCTAGATGTGGTGCAGAGCATAGCTTATCGCATCCTTTTTCCTAGAAGCTACAGTTCTCTTCCTGCATACCAAGGTCATTTTAGTTTTCTTGATTGCCATGTCATATTATTGAGTTACTGAGCTCATACACTAAAATATCCAGGTTTTTTTTTTTAAAGGAAAATTTTATCTTCCCATCTTGTACTTGTGACAGTTATTTTTTTGAAATAAGTATAAAATTTTACATTTACCCATATTAACCTTCATCTCATTAGATTTCAGCCCCATGTTCTAGCCTGTCAAGAACCATTTAGAGAGTCTGAATCTGACATCCCTCCCAACTTTGTGTCATCTGCAGATTTCTTCTGTTCCTGTCTGCTGTGAGCTAGGTCTCCTCAGGCCTCATAAGGCACAACATCATCACCTGCCACCAGGTCCAGGAAGGATTTGAACAATCTAATCATGTACGTCCCAAAATGAACTTCTCTCCAACCACTGATATTGCACATAGATTTACTCCTCAGTGGTTAACACACTTCAACCTCCTTATTCTTCCCAACCTAGTGATTCTAACCCCAGATGCAAATATATAAACCTTGTCCTCCATCCCCAGCTACCTGCTTTCTTAACTCCCATCCACCAGAATCCTAACCCCGAAATGTTCTGCTCCAGATCTTCCCATTCCTTCTATACCTACTTGCTCTGTAATTCGCAACTTTCTTTTGGCAGCTAGGTGGTCCAATGGATAAAGCACTGGGCTACAAGTCAAGAAAGCCTGAATTCAAATCCAATTTCAGACACTAGTTGTGTGACCCTGGGCAAATCAACTTCATGTCTGTTTGCCTCTATTTCCCTATCTGTAAAGTGAGGATAATAATAGCACCTACTCCCCGGAGTTGTTGTGAGGACAAAATTAGATGATACTTGTAAAGCACTTTGCAAACCTTAAACCACTATGTAAACACTAGCTATTGTCATCATTACTATTGGTAGGAACAGTATCTGCCCTGAAGGATAGGCTAGTTTCCTCTCAAAAGATATTGAAACCATTTGTGGTACTTAATTACTGAGAAGACAAAGGAATAAGTGATTGCCATAGTTTCCTGGTAGCATACATGAAAAAGCCAGGCCATTTGGGGTCAAGAGTTGTATTCTTTCTCAGATTTAATTGTACCAACATAGAGGCAGAGAGGCTATACTGAAATTCATCAGTACTGTATCTTTGCCGAGTATCCTTTCCATGCTAGATAGGACACAAAACAAGTGTCTTGTTTTGTTGCATTTCCAAACCAGAAACAGCAAACAAGCCTGACCTAAACCACATGCTATCTCCAACTCCATCCCCACTTGTTTCCCTCTTTAAGTTTAACAAACACCAAACTGTTTGTGTATTCACTCCTCCTTTATCCATTACAGATACCAGTGTTATTCATCTGATACCCCCTTTTGCCATCCCTGTCTTTGTGTTTATATACACTTCTTCTTAGGCACTTCAATTTTGGAGAGGAAGAAAAAGCAAATTTTCCCCCACTTCCTCCTTTCTACACTCATATATATCTTTTATTCTTTCTTCTCTTTACTCTCTTAAAACTCTCAGAACAGAACCAATCTACCCTTAGGTCTTCTGTTTTTCTTATTTAAGTTCATCATTACCCTTTGAAAACATTAAGGTTTTAAAAGGACACTTGTTTCTTCTCTACCTATAGAATGTTCAAATTACATCCTTGCATAAGGCCCCTTCACATGCTCAAATAAACTTAACTTTCTAGATTTCTTTTGACTCTTATGTTTGTATTTCAAAGCTCCTCTCTACCTACTGGCAAACAATAGAAAAACTCTCCCATTCAGAGCTTTATCAGAAGTAGAAAACTTACCTTTTAACCCATCACTTAGCAGCCAGGGAAGAAAACATTCCTTCACCCCCAGCTATATCCACATTGGCCTAGCTAGTGACAGAAGGCTATTTCTTCCAACATTTCCATCAGCAGAAGGCCTTGGACTTCCCTCAGCCCCATCTGCTCTGGCCAAGGACAAAAGACAGAGGTCTTCCATAGTACTTACAGTCCCCGAACAGGTGAGTGGAACTGAGAAAAAGGGATGGGGTAAAGGTCTGTCAATGACCAGACTCAGAGGGAACTGGGTTCCAATGATGGAGTTTGCAATGTGATTTAAAGAGTTTTAAAAACTATATGTAAAAATGGGTTCATGATTTAAATATAAAGGCTGATATTATAAGCAAACTGGGAGAGTAAGGAATAGTTTACCTGTCAGATTTATGGAGAATAGAGGAATTCATGACCAAACAAAAAGCAAAATGAATAACTTTGATTACATTAAATTGAAAAGTTTTTGCACAAACAAAGCTAATGCAAATAAGATTAGAAGAAAGGTAGAAAATTGGGAAAGAATTTTTACAACCAGTGTCTCTGATAAGGGCCTCATTTCTAAAATATGTAGAGAATTAAGTCAAATTTATAAGAATACAAGTCATTCCCCAATTGATAAATGGTCAAAGGATGTGAACAGGTAGTTCTCAGATGAAGAAATTAAAACCATCTATAGTCATATGAAAAAATGCTATAAATCACTATTGATGAGAGAAATGCAAATCAAAATGACTCTGAGGTAGCACATCACACCTATCAGATTGGCCAACATGACAAAACAGGAAAATGATAAATGTTGGAGAAGATGTGGGAAAATTGGAATACTAGTGCATTGTTGGTGGAGTTGTGAGATGATCCAGCCATTTTGTAGAGCAATTTGGAACTATGCCCAAAGGGCTATAAAAATGTGCATACCCTTTGACCTGCAATAGCACTTCTAGGGCTATATCCCAAAGAGATCACACAAATGGGAAAAGGATCCACATGTACAAAAATATTCATAGCAGCTCTTTTTGCGGTGGCAAAGAATTGGAAATTGAGAGGATGCCCATCAATTGGGGAATGGCTGAACAAGTTGTGGTATATGAATGTAATGGAATACTATTGTGCTATAAGAAATGATGAACAGGCTGATTTCAGAAAAACCTGGAAAGACTTGTATGGTCTGATGCTGAGTGAAGTGAGCAGAACCAAGAGAACATTGTACACAATAGCAGCCACCTTGTGCAATGACTAATATTGATAAACTTAACCCTTCCCAGCAATAGGAGGATCTAAGACATCTCCAAAGGCCTCGTGATGGAAAATGCTATCCGTATCCAAAGAAAGAATTATGGAATTTGAATGCAGATTGAAGCATACTATTTGCTATTTTTTTTTCTCTTCTATTGAGTTTTGTTTCCTCTTTCTGGTGGTTCCTCCTATTGGTTCTAATTGTTACTTACAACATCACTAATATGAAAATATGTTTAATAGGAACGCATATGTATAGCCTATATCAGATTGTACGCCATCTTGGGAAGAAAGGGGGAAAAATTTTTTAAACTCAAAAGCATATGGAAATGATTGTTGATAACTCAAAACAATTTAAGAAAAGAAAGAAAGAAATGAGGGGGGAAAAAAACTGTTTGTAAGGCTAACATTTTCTTTGAACAATGTGCTTCCAAGGAAATCTCATTTAGTTCTGTAATGTTTTTTCTTGAAAACAATTAGACAAACTCTAAGGTTGTTCAGGGTTTTATTTTTTTCTTCTATAGTGTTAATGTAGATTTCCATGGAAAGGGAGATAGGATTTTAGTATTCACAGGAAAGGTTTAGAATTTCTAGTGGTGTGGGAGAAGGGATCAGGATGGGATTTGGATCTCACCAAAGGGATATAGAACACAGCCTTGCAATTTTTAATTCTTGTATTTGGTGAAGTGGAGAGGAGGGAATAATTCAATAGAGTTAATATCCTTCCACTCTTCATGATGAAGAGACAAGGCTTGCTACAATGATTATGTATGCACATTATAGATGAAGAACTCAAAAGTGGTGTTTCTTTTTGTCTGGTAAATTTCTGTACTTCTAAAATAGGATCTTTCTAACCCTAACCTTGAAATGTGCGCACACCCAACTTATGGAAAATTCACCAAGTAGACAAGTTGGCTCAGTTTTTGTATATTTTTAACCTTCATTTCTTTCCTGAACTTCTCCCATAAGTCTTCCCCTCTCCCTAATCCCTTGTCCTTTATTTTATTTGTGGGCAGCTAGGTGGCACAGAAGATAAGGCCAGGGCCTTGGAGCTAAGATTCATCTTCCTGTGTTCAAATGTAGTCTGAGACATTTAGTAGTTGTTGACCATAGACAAGTCACTTAATCCTGTTTGCCTCATTTTTCTCATTCTGTAAAATGAGCTGAAGAAGGAAATGATGAACTACTCTAGTATCTTTGCCAAGAAAACCCCAAATGAGGTCACAGAGTTGAACACAACTGAAAATGACTGAATTATTTTGTCCCTCATCTCTCTTGGAATTCCATCATTGTTCTTGTCTCTCTTCAGATGTGAAATCTTCTTCCTTCTGCAGCTTCTTGGAAATGGGAAAGGAAGTTTTTACATAAAAATTGAAAACCCGTTTTTCCCCACCCTAATTTCTCTTTCCTTTTTCCTTCTTTAGTTTTCTGCATATTTCTGGCAGAGGCTGTATTGTAAAAGCAACCTACACAGTGTGTCATAAGGACAAACCACTCAGGGTAAAGGTTAGGGAGGAATTCTGCATGAGGGTGTGGTCTTTTTTATAAACGTGTGCAAGAGTCTAAGTGACTAAAAGAGCCTGAATGAAAATTCTGAGTGCCAGTGCTAAGTGATGCTGGCTTAAAAACAGGTATTATTTCAGGCTTTGATTTGGGAGAAGAGATAATTTGAGATTACATTCCTGCCATAGATGTCTCCTTTTGGAGCATTTATGTCTCATCTGTTGTGTAGAAGGGGCAGTCCTATAACGACTGACTTCCAACTGACTTCATTTGCTAAGAGAGCTGTTTCTAATTGGAGGAAAACTTTGCCCATCAAAGTCCCATGATGTGGCCCATAATCAGGCACACATCACAAGAGCACAGCTCACAGGATCTGGGATCCATGATCAGTTGCCTGAATTCCAGAGTTGCTTCAGGAAGCATGGATTTCCTGTATGTACTGTATTTGAACTCCAGGAGCCCTGGAGGAAGGGAATTCGGGGTGCTTATTCCACACGGGGGGAGCTAGAGACCTAGTGCTGGAACTGGAGCAAATCCAGCCCAAGAAAAACAAAGTAAGTTTCCATCCTAGCATTTATACTCAACCTTTGACCACTGGTCAATATTAATTATCTTGGAGAAGATAGATATTTCCTCTCAGACATAGATTTGGAGAGGTATGGTTAAATGGGAGTTTGTGGTTTGCAAGGCCTACATGAGTCAGTAGTATGATGTGGTAACTAAAAAAGCTGATAGGATCTTGAGCAGCATTAAGAGAGAGACAGGGAGGTGCTAGTCTTGCTGACCCTGCCTTAGTCAGACCACGTCTGGAGTATTATGTTCAGTTTTCAGTACCACAATTTAAGGATATTCATCATCTGGAGAGTGGTAAGAAAAGAGCAATCAGAACGGTGGACTATGAGGATACGTTAAAAGAATTGAGGTTATTTGCCCTGGGCAGCTGAGGACTCGAAAGGAACAGGATAAATTTCAAGTATGTGAAGGGTTATTGCGCAAAAGAGAATAAGATTACTTCTGTTTGGCCCGAGAAGGCAAAGCCAGGAATAATGAACAAAAGTTGCAGACAGATTTAGACTCAACATCAGGAAAAATTTTCCAATATGAAAAGTCCAGAAGTACAGTTGGCTACCTCAAGAGATAGTGGTTTCTCCCTCCTGTGAGGGCTTTAAAGAGATGCTAGATGACCACTGCTTGAATACCTTATATTAGGAATTCCTTTCAGTACAATTAGACAGCCTCAGCAGTCCTTTCTAGCTATGAAATTTTTAATTCTGTGAGTCTTTGATTGGAAGTAGATGACAAGTAGACTGATGAGCAGATGCCATAATTTGGCGTGGTTTTCTCCTTACTGTATTTGGGCTTCAGGGGCTGTAGAGGAAAGTAATGCAGGAGGTTAATTCTGTTTGGAGGAAGTTGGAGCCTTACTGCTACAGCAACAGTTGCATAGGAAAATACAGCAGGTCTCTATGCTAGCACTTTTAACCATTAGTCATGTGATTTATCCTGAGTAAGGTGGCATCTTTACATTTACATGCCCAAGGTTTAGTGATTTTCCTACCTTTGCTTAGGTCTACTTGTTTTCTTTTCCCTCCAGATACTCTGGAACAAACAGGCATTAGAGCAAAATCTCTAGGTACCAGAGATTGAACCTGTTGGGGAAGGGAGAAGGAGGAAGCTGAGACTAATCCCATAATCTGATTATTTTCCCTTGTCATTTACCTTGCTATTTTTCTTTAAGTAAATATTTTGTTGTTTGATTTGGGTTTTTTCATGGTTTGTTTATAGAGAGTGACCATGTATGGAATGGGGGGCTCAAGTCATGATTTACATTATTAGGATTATCAAAATTCTATCACTGGATCCAAGGCAGCTAGGTGTCCCAGAGTTTGAAAGAATAGGGGAGGGTTCACCTTTACAATTGTAAAACAAATAACATGGTGGTCATAGATTTTTAGATGTTTGGAGTTAAACCAAGTATGTTTGTACTGGCCTTCAATCCCCTGGAAAATTTTTGGAGTCTGCTGCATTGATGGTACTTGCTTATACCACTAAAACTAATCAGAAATGAGTCAGTTATTTACATTTATAATCTCCATGCTTGTGTGCTACAAATAGGGTTTGGGTGTGTGTTTGTTTTTTTGGGGGGGTGGGATCATTTTTAAACTTAAGGATTTGTCAGTGATTTGACAATAGTTTTTTAGGGCAAACTCCAGCAAATAGATTCAAATCACCATTATACCACTATTTTTAAAGTGTTATCAAATACCTAATGAAAAAGTTGTTGCTTGAAAGTCTTACTGTAAATCTTATTTTAAAAAGTGCCATTATCAAACTTTCATTGTACTGTGCAAATTTGAACACTGGTGAATAACTATCTATTCAGTTATTTGAAAACTGGCTTTTAGTGGTGAGAGATTAGACCTTCATCACAGACTGTTGATTTGAGGGGTACTCAACTTAATATAAAGATGAAGATATTTTAAAGATATAATGCCATTCTGATCTTTGGGGAAATATAAGTTTTGGGCAAATATAAAGTATAGGAAGGAAGATAAGTCTGTTACAGCATTAGTTGAGCTGTTTGAAACTGGTATATTCTCAAAAATTAGTGGTCACCTTCATCTGTTATCATCATACATACATCTACTACTTAATAATAATTATTGAATGAGTTTAAGACCCTCCTGGTAAGAACAGAATCAACCAATAAAAATGGGTGGGGGGGAAGATGCTCTCTTCAGTAGTCATACAAAAAGTATTGAGGGTGGGGGTAGTCTGGGGAGCAGATTGTTGTATCATTATGATAGACTCAACATGGAAAAAAACATTATTTTTCAGGAGGATATCCCAACATCAGGAGTGCTACACACTGAGGCCTGACCAAGATGTACTTAGAAGGTAATGCAGGACTTGGAGGGGAGGGATTCAAAGAAACATAGGAAATTAATGGAAAGCCTCAGGGGACCAACCTTTTACCTTGTATGGCTTATTGTGTTGTAACAATATTAGAATAATTAGCTTATTTTAAACCTATAGGGCAAAATAATGGTCCCTAAATCTATTTACTTCCCTCCTATTCAGATTTAGGAAATTTATTTTAGCTGAAAAGTTCTGAGTTCAGTCACAGTCACTCGCAGAGTACTGACTTGGGAAAGTTTTTATCACCTAAGCTGATCCTCACCACTACCTCTTAGAATCCCTTTTTGACACTTACCTCAAGTGCCACTATCTTCTAGAAGCCTTTCCTGATTCCCCAAACTTGTGCCTTCCATTACAAAATTATCTTGTATGAATTTTGTATATTCCTATGCATGTATACATTGTCTCCCTTCCCTCAATTGTAGGGCCTCAAGATTAGGGACCCTTTCACTTTTGTCTTTGTATCCTCAGTGACCTGCACGGTCCCTGGCACAGAGCAGGTATTCAGTAAGTACTTGTTGAATAATTGCCATGCTCCTTGAACATACAATCTCTTGAAGCTACAGAACTCAAATATTTGCAGAGGTTGGACAGTCACTTTGATGGTGCTGAGAATAATAATGATAGCTCTATGTAGTTTCTTAATACCATCCCACAACATGGGAGAAAAGCGGTCCTGATTCAGAGAACAGTAATGAAAAAGGGCTATACCTGTGGAAAGCATGGATCATGGTAGACAGAGCCAAGCAATCAAGGCAGTGGTACAAGATGAAGCCATGTAGGTGAAATTAGTAATGTGTATATGCAAAGGTGCCCTTCAGGCATGCAGGATGTATATGGTTACAGTAATGGAGACAGTAGGCAAAAGCTAAAAAATTTGACCATACACATAACAGGGTTTCTTCTCAGGGAGACTAACTCAAATCTATCAAATCATACTGAGAAAAATTTGAACCAAGCCTCCTGGATAATGGATAGTGGGTAGAGCCCTCCTCCCAGAACACTAAAGAGACTTGGAACCAGAGGTCAAGGCACCTTACTTTGGGAACATCACTAACACAGTATAGCCAAAAAGGCCAAGCTGATTTTTACTACAACCATGGACAAGATGGTCATTTTCTTGCTGGGGTAATTAATAGAGGACCCAGTCCCAGCATAGGTTTTCCAGAAGCTGAAATTGACCATACTAGCATCCAGAGAGGTAGATGGAGTTGGAGGATACTCTAGGCTATGAAAAATTCAAATCCTACCTCACCAGTCTTTCCTGAGTCCATTCTAACTTCTTTCCTTGTAGCAGTGACAATGAGGATTGAAAATGCAGTGCTCTGCTATAATGAATAGTGCATAAATTAATGTACATATTTTCTATTAAAAAAATCATGTAACAGAAGTTCCAAAGTTTCTTATGCAATGTAATTTAAAATATTTGTCTTTGATAATAAAGTTCACAATAAAAAAAGAAAATTAACATTTTTTAACTTTATATTATAATTTTCAAAAAGAAATATAAGTGGTTCTTTAAGGACTTGTTCATATAAATCATTGTTCTCTTTTATAGAGCCAAGAAAACGATTTACAGTACATAATGACACTAGCTTAGGTGGCTTGGGAGCAGTTATATACCATGAAAGCATTGGATATCAAAACCTATTTGGTACTTAATGGTAGAGGCCTCCCTGACAATTAAATTCAATATCCTGTCTCCAAATTATAATTCTTCCTTTGAAGCAGGCTACCGCTGATAAGTTCTGAAACTATGGTTTGCAAAATGAGGATAAAAATGGCACCTAACTCATAGGATTATTGTGAGAATCGAATGAAATAACATGTACGAGCATATTCATGTAGGCTTTGGAGTTGTTCACCTGGGTCTGTCTAAATGTAGCTCACAGGGAGACTTAAATTGGTGTCTCTGGAATATCACTCTCCAAAGGAGGTGCTAGGTGGTACCTGAGTTCAAATCTAGCTTCATACACTTACTAGCTGTGAGACCTGGGACTTAACCTATTTCTGCCTCAGTTTCCTCATCTGTAAAATGAGGGTAATTATGGGACCTATTTTTAAAGGTATTTGTGAGGATAAACTGAGATAATATTTGTAAAGGGCTTAGCATTCCTATAGCTCTTTAAGGTTTGCAATTATTATTCCTGCCTAGAGGGGAATGGGAGACTAGGGCCACTAAGCTGATTGCTTAGTTCTCAGAGAGGAAATCTTAGATTAGAATTATATGTTATATACATTAGATAGATGCTATATATCTATCTCCTGCTCCTTCTCCCCATCCCAATAGTTTAGGGAAAATAACTCCCTGTGTTCAAGTTGCTTCTTTGCTTATCTCTTAAAGAGGAAAGGGTATAGCCAGGGATAAGTTGGTAAATGTTTAACAACTGACTCTCTTGGAAAAAAAATTTTTAAGTTTAACCTGTATTGACATTTTCTTGATTACTTTCTTGAATGTATTCAATCAACAAAACAGTAAACCAAGCCCTGGTTTTTAACATTTCCTGATTTCTGAGGTGTAAATACTCAACATTGACAATTTAACAGTAGGCTCTCACAAGCATGTGTGAGCTTGCTGAAACATGCCTCTGACCTAGCTTATTTCCCAAGGCTTGGCTCCTTCCTACCAAATGCTAGTTACTACAAAAGACCATCAGAAATTGTGAATAGTGAATAAACTCATTTATGTGAGCAGATAATAAACAGAAATCAAGTAAATTATACAGATTAGACTATACCAGACTATGTGCATACTGAGTGAGCCCTGTTACTGGGAAAGAAATAGCTCAGTGGTGGGGTAAGGGAAGAAAAAAAGTCTCTGATCTCCCCCAAGAAGAAATTCCCCAAAATCTCTAGAAAGACAAGCTAGAAATCATGTTGGAAAAACATGTTAAAGAGCTGGCTCTTCTATAAAACCTGCTTTTCCTGAGGTCTTTTCTCTCACCCAAAAGAGAACAAATGGAAGCATGTGTCCTCTCTCAAAGAAAGAAGGAAAAAGATTGCCCCCCCCCCAAGCTCTCAAGCCACTTCTGCCCCTCACATGCAGTATCAATTCATCATCCTCCCCACCAAAAGAGTAGTGTCTTTTGAAAATAGTCCAGGCTTGAATCCAAGTTTGCATAGGTTAAGCACTTTTAATATTGCTGTTTTTACATGCGCAGAATTCAGTTCCAGTCATGAAGAAATAATAATTAACTATCGTTCTGGCAAGTAATAATCAGCCAGAGTTTGATATCAGCACTTGACAACTATCTTTCTTTGCATTACCATTCAGGAAAGACCAAAGTACTTACATATACTGAGTCTTGTGGACCCTGTACATTAAAAATAATAGAAGTATGATTGGTGACCTGTGTGACACACAGGAATCTGGAAAATATATTCAAACAAGTGCAGTGGAGAGTCTCAGACTTCCCCTGAATAATATGCCATCAACAGTTTATAAAATTAGACCAGTCCTACCTGCTCCAATTATCATTGGATGATTAGTGGTGAAAAACGGCTGTAGAATAAAGGCAATCTATAAGAAATTATATAGGCCAGAAAGGGAGAAGGAGGAGAAAGATTCCAGGGGGACTCAAGCTTAGCTCTTTAGAAGGTACCCTATTATTGAGAGTATGGCAGAAGCTGGAATTTTGAAATGAAGTCCTGTGCTGAACCATAAACTGATAACAATGAAAGGTGCACAAAGGCAGTTACCGCTCTTAATGGCCTACTGCTTCATGGCACAAAAGCTTGCACTCCAGAAGATTTTGGACACTTAAGGCTATGAGAGAACTCTGAAGCTGTAATGGAATGTATTGTACTGGCTTAAGATAGTGATGACAACTCCTTAGCATAAGGTGTATGTTTAAAGCTGCTCCTGATTCTTACTGTTTACCTAGAACGCATGAGTACCAGAAGTCTTTGGAGTTAGTGTTTAGACTTTTTGTCTCTGGAAGGGAATAGGAATAACGTAACATCCTAATAGTAATAAAACTTCATCTAGTATACACAGGCCAGTCCAGTAAGGAACCACAAGACTTCTAAGGTAGCCAAAGTGATATGGGAAAAAGTTTCAGTGTATGGCTTCCCTGACAGGATTTATTCTGACCAAAATCAAGATTCTGAAAGCAGGCTATTCAAAGAAGTTTTAACTTTAGCAGTAATAAAAAGACAGCCTACTTCGAGAGCTAGAGTGAAACCAGCCCCCTAAGACGACTACAGTTTTCCAAGTTAACACTGCACTAAACCCAACATTAATATTTAAGTTTTTGTTGTTGCTCTTATGTTTTCTCAATGCTACCCCTTACTACTCCCTTATAATAGAAAAAATAATTTTGTAAACAGAACCAATAGACAAATTCACTGCATCTGTATACCATATTCCACATCTTTAGTCCTTCACCTCTCCTGAGATGTTTCACCTTCAGTTCACCAGGATTGAGATAAGTAATTGCAATTAATCAGTATTGAGTGGCCTTTTAGTGTTGTTTATCTTTATGTTGTACCCAAGGTTCTGTCTGTCTGTCTCTCTGTCTCTCTCTGTCTCTCTCTCTCTCTCACACACACACACACACACACACACACACACACACCCTAGTCCAATCAGCGTATCCCCAAGATAAATCTACCTTATGTTCAAGGTCTTCTTTGGGCCCAAATTTTCTCCTTGACCCCCAGTGATGGGATTTTACTAGTAAAAAGACACAAGTAGTTCGTAGCTAAGTGGATCCTATATCCTTACTTATCTTAGACATTGTTTTTTCTGTTCAAGACCACAGTTGTCCAAATTTAAACACAGGTCTTCAGAATCCAGATCCAGTGCACTTTCCTTTTAAACCCTTTTGTGCATGGTGTACTGAGAACAACCTTGTTTTGTGATTATTTTGACCTTGTCATTTACTGGATTGGTCTTATATAGAACTAGCTATCTAATTTGTTACATCAGTATCTGTTAATAAAGGGTGTGCAGTCAGAGGGGTGGGGGTTGAACTCTGATTTGCGTAATTAGAATTATAAAAAGACTTCCACTGAACTCACAGTAGCTAGGTGGGAGGTTACACACATTTCCTTTCTATATTTTTTAATTTTTCCTTTTTATTTAACACCATATATTTATGCTTTTCTTTCTACCTAGAGAAAATTTCTTAAGGGTTATACACATATCCTTTTAAAATTACAGAATCATAAAACTTTTTTTTTGTTTTGTTTTAGTTTTCAACATTTATTTCCAAAAGATTTTGAGTCCCAGATTTTCACCTCATCTCACCCCTCCCCCCACCCCAAGATGGCATGCACAGAATCATAAAACTTAAGAGATAGAATGGAGCCTGGAATTCCATTCAATTCTATAACCATTGATTAAATACTTGCTATGTGTAAATTCTCAGGATATAAAGATGCAAAATGACAGTGTGTCCTATTCAGTTTATAATCTGGGGTAGGGGAAGAATGCAAATAACTGATACAAAGGAGAATGAGATAAATGCAAAGGAGACTTTCTAGACAGAGAAGTGCTTTGAGAAATTGGAAGAGAGCAAGAACATTTTCATCTCAGAAGGAAGTGAAGGAGATAGCACTAAATTAGGCTATAAGGAAGAGAGAGATTTCAATAGATGGAAATGGAAAGAGACCATTCCAGACACAGAGAATGGTATAAACAGAGATAAAAAGGGAAAAGATAGTTCAGGAACAGTCTCATTTGGCTGAAACATTAAGTAAATGAGAAAGACTAGTATAAGGAGTGGAGTGTTAATTGCAGGAACCCAGTCATCATGGTGGACTCCTCAATCAACTTGATGAAATTATAGGGTGGAAACCTTTGTCTGAATAGTTTCTTCCATGGAGGCAGGCATGAATCCTGTCCCCTTATTGAGAAGACCGAAGGAACCCCTTTGGTTGGCTCTGACTAGCAGATGTGCCTCCCATCACCCTATAAAAAAAAGCTGTAGAAGGGGTTGAGTTTTCTTGTTGTGGGCTTTCTCTCCCTTGGATTTCCAGGCCAGAGTTCTTCAAGGTGAGAGGGAGGAATTTCTACCAGGAGCAAAAATGGTGGGAGAAACACATGGAAAGCCCAAATGGGAATCTTTTAGACCTCCAATTCCTAAATACTTGCTTATGATTTTCTGTTTTCTTTTTGTAGAATAAGTTAGAGAATGGAATTTTTCAGCCTTGGAAATTATCTCCTGGATAATCCTGAGTTTGAAAGTTCGCAAGTTTAAGAGTTCTTCAGGCACCGATCTCTTAGAAATATTTCCTCTACATTGTGCCTCTTGAAGAAGGAAGAGAATTCCCAGTAGTTGCGGAAACCACCCAGGCAAGCAGCACCTCAGTTAGACTAGGTGATCAAAAAGTGTAGTGAGCACAAAAGCCAGACACCATGTCATGCTATGGAAGGTACGGAGGAGAAACCAAAGTATATGTTGGCAACCTGGAAACTGGTGCTGGCAAAGGAGAATTAGAAAGAGCCTTTAGTTATTATGGTCCCTTAAGAACCGTGTGGATTGCCAGAAATCCTCCAGGATTTGCCTTTGTGGAGTTTGAAGATCCAAGAGATGCAGAAGATGCAGTCCAAGGATTGGATGGAAAGGTGATTTGTGGCTCCCGTGTAAGAGTCGAATTGTCAACAGGCCTGCCTCGAAGATCTCGGTATGATAGGCCACCTGCACGCTCCCCATTCGATCCTAATGATAGATGTTATGAGTGTGGTGAAAAAGGTCATTATGCTTATGATTGTCACCGCTACAGCCGGCGAAGGAGAAGCAGGTCCCGATCTAGGTCTCACTCAAGATCCCGAGGAAGGAGATATTCTCGCTCACGAAGCAGGAGCCGTGGAAGGAGGTCAAGATCTCCATCTCCTCGAAGACCACGATCTGCCTCTCTGCGTCGATCTAGATCTGCTTCAGTCCAGTCTCGATCAGGTTCTTTAAAAAGATCAAGATCATCCCGCTCCCGATCCCGATCTCTCTCGAGACCTAGAAGCAGCCAGTCAAAGTCCAGATCACCATCTCCAAAGAGAAGCCACTCGCCTTCTGGAAGTCCTCGCGGGAGTGCAAGTCCTGAAAGAATGGACTAAAATGAAAAAAAAAATTGCCTTTTAGGGAAAAAGTTATTTTGTTTACTTTATTATAAGAGATTTTGTGATGTCTATTCATTGTAAATGAAATCTAAAAGGGTGTTTGAATCATCTGATAATCAGAATGGATCTGGATATTTTAAGAGCTCTGTAAACCTACATCAACAAAGTAGTATTAATTACACACACACACACACTTTGATCTGAAATGTGGAGATTTTCTTGTTGGCACATTAAGAATAAAAATGTGTATTTCTAACTAGAGTTCTGATTTGTGATCACTACTGTTAACATGTAGTTTGGCAAGTCTCAAGCCTAGAGAGCTTGTTAGGCCTGTTCAGGGTGAGTAGCTAGATGTGACTAGAAGGTGATAAAAATGGTCATGTTTAGTGCATTAATGAAATCTTTCATACATTGAGAACTATCTTTTCCTACTATATAAATTTGAAAGCAGTTGTTTTAGATTGTTAAAAGAACCTTAATTTTTGATAATTGCCTGTCATAATCTGTATCAGAATCTTAAATTCTAAGTTACTACAATGTTAAATGCCCCTTTGAAATTATCATCACAAGGGACTATGATTGTTAGACTAAATCAGCATGACAGTTTTAGAACATCAAGTAAATCAGGGGTAATGTTGAAGAGACCATGAAAAGTAATACAAAACAGCACAAATCTGAATTCTGGACAGTTGTGTTACGTAGCAGCAAATGTTGGTACATGTGGAACATTATTAGACAAGTGTTCATCAGGTGAAGTGGTACTAAGAGTGTTGAAAAAGTCACCATTTGCCCAAGACTGCAATTTTTTTTAGTATTAAGTTAAATTTTTTGAAGTTGGCCAAAAATAAATATATTTTAAGACTTGATTGGATTGAAGACTAAGATAAATGTAAAACCATCTTTGCAAAATGATTCTTTTTCCAGGTTAGGCATTGTTTTCATCTCCCACATTTATTCTTGTGTTAACTTTATATCCATCAAAAAGGGAGATTTTGGAAGGCCAGTGCAAATTATTTAAACATACTATCAATTATAAAACAAACTAAGACATGGTTCACACACCAACAGTACATTTACATCATTGGCATTTGACTTTACCTTTGGATCACTTCACAAAACTTCATAGAATCCAATAATGTTCCTCACAGCTTAAATATTACCAGAATATTGTCTTACCTCAAGGGCATAAGTGATCTTTTAATTTTAAAATATTTATTTGCCAGTTACAATTTTGATACCTAAAACTTAACTTGTGAGGGCCATGATTTTCCTGTGTACCTAATACTGACATCCGCCATAAGTTTAAAATAAGTAGCATTTCAATAATTAAAGTTTCTTAGTTCATTTTTTGAATGCTTTGACATACCGAAGAACTTTTTTTAATATGCTAAAGTTACTTAAAGAAACATTTTTGTTTAAGGGCTTCAATATTCAATGAGCAATGTGATTTGGTATCAAAGCCGCTTGGAATTGTAATGGTTTATCTGTTGCATTTTATTAGCTTAACTGTTCTGTAGTATATTAAAGCAAATTGCTCTAAAGTAAACCTGCAGAGATTAAAAAGCCAAAAAAAAAAAAAGAGAGAAAGGGGACTGTCAAAGTGACCCCTGCTCTTGGAGGATTGGAACTATGTCATAGGTGGGTGCACAAGACATTGCCAACCATGTGTCCCAGTCCTATTTTACTCAAACAGTGCAGGTCCAAGATGCATGGGGCATACTTGTTCTATTATCCCGAAAGTGTATACCTTCAAGAGAATCTAATGGGCTATTTGAATACTTTGTTTCTTCCGTTGTTTGTGGGCTCCTATGAGTTCTTTGCATCTTATACTTTTTCTATGGCGAGTGAAATAAAGGCTTCTTTGTACCCAGTACCAATGTTGTATGTTGAGTGCCTGTGTGAGATTGGGAAACCCAGTTTCCCATCTTTTCTTTAGAGATTTTCCTGGATAACTCCAGCTGGAGAATTGGAGAAGAATATTCCAGGAAAGAAATTGACCCTTTAAGGTCAGCCTTCAATTCATGTGAGCCTAGAGCCTTTGAGGACCCTCAATCATGGTTCACAATTTTATGAGATGAGGCCAAATGGGTATTTCAGAGCCAGATCACAGAATGACAAAATGAGTTTATAAGTAGGGAGCCAATCATACCCTGATTAGAGCCATGCATTATCCCTAAAATTTAAGGCCTACAAGAAGTGAAGGAATTCAGTGAAGACCATATGAGGTCATTAGGAACAATGAAGTTTTTTTCTTTTAAAAACAGAAAGCCATCAGAGAGGGTGTGAAGGAAGGGGAGGATTTGAAGGGTAAGGAAAATCTGGACCAGTTTTAGGAGATTCGATAGTAGCAGAAATCCCCAAGAAGGGAAAGAAGAAAGACCACTGAACACATGGTGCTAAACAAATTTCAGGTTCTGAAGAGGGTCTAACTAAATGTTCAAGGGGGAAGCATCTGTCTTCCAAGGAATAACAAAGTAGTAATCTAATAAAGGGAATGAATGAAGCATTTATTAAGCACTGTGTACAACGGACTGAGGATTGGTTAAGTGCAGTAGATGGAGTGCTGGGCCTGGAGTTGGGAAGATAAGTTCCTGAGTTGAGATCTGACCTTGGGCCCTAGCTGTGTGACCCTGGACAAACTGATTCTGTTTGCCTCAGTTCTTCATCTGTAAAATGAGCCAGAGAAGGAAATGGCAAGCCACTCCAGTATCTTTGCCAAAAAAACCCCAAATGTGGGTCTTGAAGATTTGCACAAGACTGAAACAACTGAACAACAATGCAATACTAAGCACTGGGAGTGCAGGTAGAAAAATTAAGACAACCCCTGTGCTCAAGGTGCACACATTCTGAAGGGGAAGACAACACATGGAATGTTTCAGCTGAGATTTACATAAAGGACCCATGATCCTTAAGGTTCAACCCCAAAATAGATAGTAGTACCTCTTTAATGACATTTCCACAGAAAAAAAGCAGATGTGTTCTAGTATTAAACCATTTGTGTCAAGGACTATGGTGATAAGACTTTTCCTTCCTGGGTACAGCTGTCCCTATAGCACCTGCAAGATTAGTTAATAGGTTGCATCTCCACAAAGGTTGCTCCCCAGGATGATGGTTGAGGGTACTGAGCTGCGAGTATGGCTAATCCCAAATCTGACCAGGCACCATGGGCTCCATTAGAGTCTGAGAAGACATAGGGATCAAGGTAGTTATAGTGATTTGACTTGCCTAATACATGCTGCTTCATCTAGGCTGACTTGCCTGGTTCAATGAGTGATGGTGAGTGGTTGGCAATTGGTAGGGATGGCTGGCCCTTTCTCCCCAAAAGTTGGTTCCCGGCGTGACAACTGTGAAGGCTGGACTAGAAGCAAGAGCGATGGATTGGGTTTTTACGCTTATTTGGCAGTCGGTGCCAGTTGGTTAGCAGTTGTTGCGATTGCTAATAACGAAAGTGAGTGCCTTCTCCACAGTGATTATTCCCCATCTTTTGGATAGAGCACTGGGCCTGTAGTCAGGAAGACCTGAATTCAAAGCCAGCCTCAGACACTAGCTGTGCAACCTTGGGCAAGTTACTTAGCCTCTGTTTGCCTTAAAATGGGGGTAACAGTAATATTTGCAAAGTGCTTGACATTGTACCTGGCACATAGTAGGGGCTATATTAATACTAGCTATTACTATTCTATAATTTATATATATATATAATATTTACATATTATTCTACAATAATAATTATCCACAGTCACTTCTGGCTTTAAGTCTATTATCCTATGACCATAGGTGCACAGATAGTATTTTCTCCAATGAATATCCATTAAAGGCAAGGGATATAAGAGAGAAAAGATGATTTGGGAGGTAAATAACTGATTAAGAAGATAGTGTCTGAGAATGGGATTTCGATTTCTAGAGTATTACTTAAAACATAAGAAAACAGGCTCTTAACTAAGGATGGAGTTTACCTTTTAACAGTTTTTTGAGAAGTCTAAAAAGTCTATTATTCCCTGATATCTTGCATTTCTAATCAAGAGTTTTAAATTAAAAGGAATGGAGAAAGGGGAAAAATACCTAAATATTTCCATCAAGGTAGATGACTTTGAAAGATGCTACAGTGTGGGAAAAGTACCTATTAAGAAGATCACAGGAGCCAAAATCCAAGAAAGGTATCAATAATCAAACCAATTAGCCTCAAATGATTGTTAATGCATGCACAAAATTTAGGAAATAAACAAGATAAAGGTACTATATGAATAGGCAAGTTTGACCATAGGTATCTCTAAAACTTGGTTGGATAAGACTCATGACTGAAGTGTAGCTCTAGATAGGTATAACTTCTTCAAAAGAAAAAGGAAAGATAAAAAAAGGACAATCCCTGCCCTTAAGAAACTTACAATTTAATGAGGGAAGACAACACACGAAAGGAAGCTGAAAAATGGAGTTAACCAGAAGGTTGTGTTGTTATTCAGTCATGTCCAGCTCTTCATGACTCCATTTGGGATTTTCTTGGCAAAGATTCTGGAGTGGTTTCCTTCTCCAACTCATTTTACAAATGAGGAAACTGAGGCAAACAGAGTAAAGTGACTTGCCAAAGGTCACACAGCTAGTAAGCGTCTCAGGCTAGATTTGAAGTTAGGAAGATGAGTCTTCCTGACTGCAGGCCCAGTGCTCTATTTACTGTACCATCTAGCTACTACTTACGTAGTTAGTAGCACCATAAATTGATCCCCTGCAAACCCACTGATTTTCTTTGTTGTGACCAAAAAAAAAAACCAAAAACAAAAACACAAAACCTGTTTCCCTGAAGCATCTTCTTTCCTCCCACCCATGAAATAGGGAGGCAAAGTTGTCCGGACTCTAATTGGCCCCTGCTTCCTTGATCTCAGCTAGGGTATCAAAAGTCCCAGTCACTTGGAGTGAAAGTCTCTCAGACTTGCATACATATATTGACATCCCTAAAAGCCTGTTGATCAGACATATTTCCCTGAGGAGAAAAGGAAGGCCTCATCTAACAAAGATGAAGAGAAGTCCCATTGTATCCCTATTGCACATCCTTGCTGCATTATAACAAAGTGAGTTGTTCAGTTGTTTTCAGTCACGTCCAACTCTTTGTGACCCAATTTGGGGCTGTCTTAATTGAAATTTACCAGAAGGTTAAACTGAGTCAAATCTCTAAGCTAGATATAATTTATTATAGAGGGCATGTGACCTGATTATGAAGGATAGTCTAATGGCCCTGCCTCTGGTGAAGAAACTCCTAATTGAGGGTACAATACATTTTTGTAAGCATAGGACAAAGAACAAAACAAATCATCACAGAGATGAAAAATAGTATGCATCAAAAAAATAGAGGCATCAAAGGAAGTGGGTATAGCCCCCACGTGTCATGAGGACCACCTCTCTCTATCTCTAAGGAATACCTTTGTAAATTTATGGATCTTGGCTACAACTTGAAGTCCCTGATAAAGGCAGACTTACTGGTGACTGGAGAAGTAGATAAAAACACCTTACTTGTTAAAGATGGGACAAGATCAGGTTGTCCTAGTTTCTCAGGAATACCACCAAAACCTTGCAGAAAATACTGAGACCATGTTATATGACAGTATTGTGAACAGAGTTTTTCTTTTACTAGAAGCAGTCCTTGGAATCTTTCTTCAGAGAGGGGGAAGCTAAACCTTAGCACACATACGCTTCCCTACTCAGACCTCAGAGAAGAGGCTTTAGGTTTGACAGAATATTGTTATAGTATAAAATCAAATATAAAATACAGGATAAAAAATTAATTCACTCAGGGTTTTCCTGGCAACAATACTGGAGTGGTTTGCTATTTCCTTCTCCAGCTCACTTTACAGACAAGGAATTGAGGTAAACAGGATCAAGCAATTTGCCCCAAGTTCACAGAGCTAGTAAGTATCTGAGGTCAAATTTGAACTCAAGAAGATGAATCTTCCTGACTCTAGACCCAGCACTCTATCCACTGTGCCACCTAGCTGCCCCCAAAGCAAAAAAATAAAATCAAAACAAAGAAAATCTTTTGTTAAATGCTGGATGACTTATGAGTACATCACCAAATTGAACCTGAACTAAGAGAGTACTGGTGGTAGCTAGGTCTCACAGGAAGACCTGAGTTCAAATTTGACCTCAGACACTTAGTAGTTGTATGAACTTGGGCAAGTCACCCAATCTCTGTTTGCCTCAATTTCCTCAACTGTACAAACAGTTGTTGTGAGGATCAAATGAGATAATATTTGTAAAGTGCTTAACAGTGCCTGACACATAGCAAATGATATGTGAATGTTCATTTCCTTCCCACCAAGCGTGGTTTACTTTTCCCCTCATATTCTTGAAGGCTAGTTTAGTTCTTCTGTGACTTGAGACCATATCAACCCACACCCAGTCTGGTGACCAGAGAAACCTTTAGGCATTTAAATATGTGTTTTGAATTGCTTTTCCTCATTTACCACTCACACTCTCTCAGTTTAAAGTTTTAAGTTATGGTAAGAACATTTATAGGGCAGCAAGGTGGCACTGCGGATAAAGCACCAGGCTTGGAGTCAGGAAGACAAGTTCAAATCTGGCCTCAGATATTTACTAGCTATGTGACCTTGGGCAAGTCACCTAACCCTGTTTGCCTCAGTTTCCTCATCTGTAAAATGAGCTAGAGAAGGAAATGGCAAACCACTCCAGTATCTTTGCCAAGAAAACCCCAAATGGAATCATAAAGAGTCAGACACAGCTGAACACCAATACCAAAGAACATCATTTTAACTCTTATCATACTTATGTCACTAGCCTGAGTCCCGGCACATCATCCTGTGAGTAGAACTGAAAGGAGTTCTGTCGCTGTGATAAAGAAATTCCTTCTCAGAGAACCTGTGTTTAAACCTGTGACACAAATTTATCCAGAGATTCACTGATAAGTGCTGCTGTCAATCATATTTATCAACATGCAG
Source organism: Vombatus ursinus (assembly GCF_900497805.2). Classification (NCBI taxonomy): domain Eukaryota; kingdom Metazoa; phylum Chordata; class Mammalia; order Diprotodontia; family Vombatidae; genus Vombatus; species Vombatus ursinus. The sequence continues at coordinate 166,427 of NW_020944512.1, read as the reverse complement.
AAACATGTAAAAACTAGTTTATTATATGCTTGGAGCATAGACCCATGATATACAAAAGCCAGTAGATCCTGAGCAACAGTTTTAAGCTACATTATATAGGTTTTGTTTCCATCAGCAGGAAGGATACCATGTAAGTTTACAAAAGGTAATGATTTATAAATCATTATGATTATAAAAATTATACTTTTGTATTTATATTTGTAATATATTTATATATTGTGTATATGATACATATTTGTAATATAAATTATAAAAATTTATAAATCATTATAAATCAAAGAACAAATAGCAGAAGGGGAAGATCTACATTAGGTAAAATAATAAACAGGACAATAAATCTGGAGGATATAGCTAGAATTTTCAGACTAACCATTACACTGGAGCTGTAGCTAGCTATGTGACACCCGTGTCTTAAGCAAATGACTGTAATAAAGGTGGACCAGAAATTCTCTTATGACAAACCCTTCCTCCAAATCTCATGTGTGATCTCAAACAAGTCACTTAACTTCCCTGGACCTTAGTTTCCAAATTTGTGAAATGAAGAGGTTTGACTAGATGGTCTTTTGAGTTCCTTCTAGCTCTAAATTTATGATTTTATGATTCTAATATAACAGAAGAGTGATCAATGGGAATCCAGTCCCTGGAGCATATATATTATGCTCTGCCTGCTGGCAATCAGTGGAGCCAGCTTCCAGAATTTCATGATGGTTTATCATTATAAACCATATGAATTCAGGGCATGCATGACTATTCTGTGACTATGCCCTTTTGGTTTGCTGAGTGGTGATGAAAAACCTTTTAACTCGTTGTTGGAATTGAGTGTATTATTCAATGTGTACCACTCTTCCTGGTGGCTTTCAAGTAAGGAGGAAGAAATGCTGTAAATTCTTCAAAAGGGGGAGCACCTCTCCCACCAGATAGCCACATAGCCAAGAACACATAATGCTTTCATTTCTTCTGACCTTGTTGTGTCTATTCTTTCTTTTAGGTGAATGAGTTAACAGAAAGACTAGGTCACAAACTTGTGACCTTAGAAGAGTTGGAAGAGGGGCAGGTAGGTGGCACAGTGGATTGAGCAGTGGTCTTGGAGTCAGGAGGATCTGAGTTCAGATCTGGTCTCAGACCAGACACTTAACACTTACTAGCTGTGTGACCCTGAGCAAGTCACTTAACCCCAATTGCCTCACTAAAAAAAAAAAACCAAAAAAAAACCAATTCTCAAAGTTGGAAGAACCACCCAGCAGCTACTCCCTAGTAGAGTCTTTCCATAGCCACTACAAGCCCAGCAGTGAATTTACCCAACCACTGAAATATAATGTCCTGAAAGCCAGGAATCAACTCATCCATATGCTGTGGCATACCCAGAAGTGAATTTTGTGGCAGGAATATTTGAAGTAACTACTGTTAAGTTTGAGTCCACTCTCCTCAGAGACTAAAGTGGTTGATGAATTGTAAGCTCCCAGTTTGGGAGTACTTCCACTCTTGCTTTTTCCTGAGGAAACATCCTTTTGTAAAAACTAATTGATGTTAACTGGCTATTAATGATATTGAGGAGATAATTGATCATTTGCTACCAGGGCAGTATACACTGATTAAATGATATTGAGATGGTAACTGCACAAATGATATTGGGAGAATATCCTGGATGGGGGTTCATGAGCTATAAAATAAGAGAAAGATAATGCCAACTCCTTAGGGGGTACCTCTAGAACTCTAAGGTGAGATGCAGCCAGTAAAACTATGGGGCCTTGACCCATCAGTCTGAGTGTGGGTTGGAAGGATGAGTCCAGACCCTATATATGCTGTATTATGAATCCCATCGTACTTCTTGTTTCTATCTTGAGCCTATTCAAACCTGCAGGTGTTAAGACTGAAAGGGTATGGGTAAACTTATGACTGAATTGACAACCTTTGCCTTTACTTGCCTCTATGCAACCACAATGATACATCGTGGAGCCTGTGGTTCTCTTCTGTTTCTGCTCTGCAACAAAATCCCTCTGCTCCCCATGTCTGCAAATAGCATTTTTCCTAGAACTGGACTGATGAAGCCTTATGCTCCTATATAAAAGGAAGTAAAATTTCACAGTTTTCAGTAAGAAAAGTTCACTGAAATGCTTTCAGATTCCACAAGGTATCTAATCTTTAAGAAACTACCACCTGTCAAATTTTTGTATAGTATCAAAGAAAATATCTCCAATTATCTGAAAAGGCTGTGAAAATATTCTTCACTTTTCCAATTACATATCTTTGTGAGGCTAGGTTTTCTTCATATACTTCAACCAAAACAACATTACAACAGATTGAATGCTAAAATAGATACGAGAATCCAGCTATTTTCCATTAAGTCATATATAAAAGAGATTTACAAAAATGTAAAGCAATGCCATTCTTGTCACTAATTTTTTTTTATTTTAGAAAATATAGTTATTTTCATAAAAGTTATTTATGTTAACATATAATAGATTTATTATTGTTATTTTTAATGAATTAATGTTTTAAATTTTTGTCAGTTTTAATTTACAATACAGTAAATATTCATGCATACAATACATATAAAGAAAAGGTCTTTGGGGCCTTCAATAATTTTTAAGAGTGTATAGTGGTCCTAAGACCAAAAAGTTTAAGAACTGTTGATCTAACCACATCACTATAAATGAGAAAATGAGATCCTGAGGGTTTTAAGTATTTGACTAAGGTTATACAGCAGAACTAGGACTAGAACCAAGGTCTACTGATTCAGAGTTCAGCTCTCTTTCCATTATACTATGAGATAATCTTAGGATGGAGAAACTGAAGATCATCAATCAACAAGTATTTATTGTGTTTCGGATATTCTTTTAAGTTCTGGGGATAAAAAGAAATGCAAAAATTGTCTAAAGGTATTTATATTCTAAGGGGGCAAACAATAGTAAATAACTATTTACAAATGTGATATGCAAACTATAGTAGATGGAAGATATGATGGGACCACTATCTACCAGGGTTCCTCTCCATTTCCCCCAATATATACGAGTTACACTAGTTTCGTTTTTTCCCCTTAAAAGTGATAAGGCTGTCCCCAGGAATCAATTGGTCCAGGGGGTTAAGGCACAAGTTATATTTTCCTTGATTCAGCTTCTTAGTGGCCTCTGGCCAAATTAGGACAGTTTTCTGGCCACCTAATGGCATATAAAGGTCCACCCACATGGAGTCAGTGCCTTTCAGACTTGGTAGATGTACCAAGACTGTGCAAATCACCACATCTGCCCTGATGACTTGATGTATTTCCATCTGGAGGTTAAGGAGATCATGCTAGACACAACAAACTAGGTGTTAGCATCCCTGATGAATATCCTTTATATGCGATGTCTAAGTAAACCTCCTTTTACTAATTACTGAATGACCTATGAATGCATCATTTCATTCCAACACCAAATCTAAACTAACAGTGGACCAGCTTGAGTCACGTCTGCCTATTTCAGAAGTTACCCTTCAAAGGAACAGCTCTACCAGCTGAGAGGACCAAGAAATGTTTAAGTTGAGTCTTGAAGAAGGGAAAGCATTCTAGGCATGAGGGACAAACAGTGCAAAAGTATGGAGATGGAGGATACAGACTATTGTATGTGAGGGAAAGCAAATAGAGCAGTGTGGCTGGATTGTAGAGGGGAGCAGAGAATACGAAGAACAGAAATGTAGGAAGGGGCCTGATATTTCTGTTGAAGGTATCAGCATCCTTCTAGTCTCCCAGATGCATAATCTCTTCATCACTCTCCCTCACCCTACATATCCAGTCAGTTACCAAATCTTACCATATCTTCCTCCACATCTCTCAAATTTGACCCCTTCTCTCCACTCACATAGCTGCCACCTTAGTTTATGGCCTCATCATCCCTTGCCTAAATCATTCTCCTTGTCTCAAATTGCTTATGGCTCTAATTCATCGTATACACTATGCCAAAATAATTTTCCTTAATCACTAAACTATGTGATTTTCTTAATTAACTCTAGTGACTTCCTCTTGTCTACAGGATAAAATATAAAATCCTCTGCTTTGCTTTTACACAACCAGACCCCAAACTAGCTTTCTGGACATGACTCCCATTTCCACATTTTGAAATCCAATCAAATGGCCCTTCTATCTGTTCCTCATACATGACTTTGTTTGTCCTTCCCTCTTGAAGAGGATCATGACATCAGGGAGGTGATGCCATGACTTGCAAGTGAATTAGACTTAAGTGAGGGAGGGCTGTGCAAAGTCACCAGCCTCACTCTCTTTTCTGAAGCCATCTGGGTCCAGTTGCAAGATATAGATCGAACAACTGGAGACGGCCCCGGTTGCAGTGGGAGACCGTGGCCTTTTTAAGTTAAAAGTCTTTCCCAGGTCTCAGTTTGGCTGAGGCAATGCCCATTCAGAGATTAAGGCTAGCATACATGACATACTCAATCTCTTGTCTCCTTGCTATTGCATTGGCTTTCTCGTATGTCTGAAATGCACCCTCTTCTTATTCCTGCCTCATAAAATCCTTCCCTTCCTTTAAGATGCTCAGGCCCCATCTACTACCTGAAGTCTTTCCTGATTTCCCCCAACTGCAAATGCCCTCTCTCCCAAAGTACCTTGTATTTAACCACTTAGCATATGTTTGTGTTTATTAACTTTATATGTATGTTGTATACATTTGTATGTATATATATATATATTTATCTTCCCCAGTATAGTATAAGCACATTGCAAGTAAAATTGTTTTAGTCTTTTTACTTGTATCCCCAGTACTTAACACAGTGCCTGCACACAGGAGGTGTTTAATAAATACTTTTTGCTTTCTGTCTTTAATGCTGAATGGAGGATCACTGAAAAGTCAGCTCCCACCATGTCAAAGTCAGAGTCCGCCAAGAAACCCAAGAAACTGAAAGCTCTTCACCAGAGACTTGAGTTTCAAGATGACAGATGAAGGTCTAAGGAGTCATTTTGAGCCATGGGACCCAGACTGGGTGGGAAGTAAAGATCTAAATGCCAAGTGTTTCAAGGGTTTTGCTTTTGTCACATATCCCACAGTGGAAGAGGTAAATGCAGCCATGAATTCAAAACGACACAAAGTTGATGGCAGAGTTGTTGAACCAAAGAAAGCTGTTTCCACAGAGTTTCTCAAGGACCAGGTGCCCACTTAACTGTGAAAAAGATCTTTGTGAGTGGCATTAAGGAAGACACTAAGGAACATCATATAAGATACTACTTTGAACAATATGGGAAAATGGAAGTGATTGAAATCATGACTGACTAAGCTAGTAGGGAAAGTGGGGGGTGGGGGAGTGTTGCTTTTGTCACTTCTGATGACCATGACTGTGGATAAGATTTTCGTTCAAAAATACCATACTACGAATGACCACAATTGTGAAGCAAGGAAAACCTTATCTAAGCAAGAAATGGCCAGTGCTTCATCTAGGCCAAGAGGTCAAAGTGGTTCTGGAAACTTTGGTGGTAGCCATGGAGGTGGCTTTGGTGGAAATGATAACTTTGGTTGTGATGGAAACTTCAGTGATTGTGGTGGTTTTGGCAGCAGTTGGGATGGTGGAGGACATAGTGGAAGTGAAGATGACTACAATGGATTTGGCAATGATGGAAAAAGCTTTGGAGGTGGTAGAAGCTACAATAATTTTGGAAACTACAACAATGTTTTCAAATTTTGGTCCCATGAAGGGAAGAAACTTTGGAGGCAGGAGCTCCAGCTGTTATGGTGGGGGGCCAATACTTTGCCAAACTATCTAATCAATGTGGCTATGGAATGGTGGTTCCAGAAGTAGCAGTAGTTGTAACAGTTGCAGAAGACTTCAATTGTTATTATGAAATAAAGCTTAGCAGGAGACGAAAGCCAGAGAAATGCCACGGAAGTTACAAGTTACAACAAATTTCTGAATTCAGTGGAGAACAGTGGTGACAGGGTCTAGATGAAACAACACATGCTTTAGACAATACTTTTTATGAACGGGCAAAAAACCCCACAAAACATCAGGACTGTATTTGTGACTAATTGTATAACAGGTTATTTTAGTTTCTGTTCTGTGGGAACATTCCAACAAAAAGTTTTAATGAAGACTTTTTTGTACCCACTCTGTTTGCTGAATGTAATAGTTTAGTCATGATGTTAAATAATTTTTTTAAATATGTAAAAATATTTTTGTTCCTAAAAATAATATGGAGCCTCTGATGTTTATTGAATGGTGGGGATGGGAAGGGTGACATGGTCACACCTAGTGTTTAGGAAAATCACTTTGGCAGTTGTGAGAAGGATATAATGGAACGAAGAGAGAGACTAGTGATGATATCTGCAGGGATGCTGTAAGGCTCAAATGATATAGTAAATGTAAAGCATTTTATAAACTTGAAAGCTCTATATAAATGCTATTATTATTATTATTATTATTATTATTATTATTATTATTATTATTATTATTATTATTAT
>NW_020944512.1:0-159980 GCF_900497805.2 Vombatus ursinus | reverse complement strand
ATTATTATTATTATTATTATTATTATTATTATTATTATTATTATTATCATCCTACAGTCACCAGGCCTCCAGACCGGGGATGACTTTATTCCCTGAACCTTCCACTGACCTCCTGCTCAACTCAAGCAGTGTTTATAGAGTTATACAGGAGTGTGCTGGGAAATATTTAACAACTGGACTCTCTAGGGAAAAATACATGTGCATACACACTTTCAAGTTTAACATGCATTATTAATCCTTTCTTATCTAGACCCTCAACAAAATAAAAAAAAATCAAACTGATTTGTAGCAGAAGTGCAAATACTCACACTGTGATTAGAGTTGGCTCCAGCACACCCCCGAAATACATCCTTGAATGAGAATTAGGAGACATATTAGAGAGAGGTTGTGTAGGCAGAAACAGAAACAATTAGCAACAGTCTGGATATGTAAAGTGAATGAGAGTGAGGAGTCAAGGATGACACTGATTTTGAAAATTTGGGTTCTGGGTATATAGTGGACCTCTTGAAATAGAGAAATTTGGAAGGGGAGAATGGTTTGGAAGGAAAGACAATGACTTGTTTTGGACTTTGAGATTACTATGGGACATCCAGTTTAATTTTTCAATTGATAATTATAGCTCAGGAAAGAGCCTTGGATATATAGATCTAGGAATAATCTGCATAGATGTTATCATTGAACCCATGGGAGCTGATGAGATCACTAAATAAGACAGTATAGAGAGAACAGAGAATAGGGCTCAGGAGAGTGAGCCTTGGGCTATAACCCATAGTTGAAAAGGAGCAGCAGTCAGACAGGTAGAGAGCAAGTTAGTAGTATTATGAAAACCCAGAAAAGAGAGAAATATCCAAGAGGAGAAAATGATCAATAGGGCCAAATGCTGCAAAGAGATCATGATGGATGAGGATTGAGACAAGACCGATAAATTTGACAATTAAAGATCGTTGGTTTACCTAAAAATCCACTTCTAGGCATATACCCCAAGAAGGTCATTAATTGAAAGAAAGAAAGGTTGCATATACACCAAAATATATATAATGGTGTTTTTTGTGGTAGCAAAGAATTAGAAATAAAACAAATGTCCATTAGTTAGGGACTGGCCAAACAAATTATGGCACATGAATGTAATAGAATATTACTGTACTTTAAGAAACAGTAAATGGGGGCAGCTAGGTGGCACAGTGGATAGAGCTCTGGTCTTGGAGTCAGGAGGACCTGAGTTCAAATATGACTTCAGACACTTGACACTTACTAGCTGTGTGACCTTGGGCAAGTCACTTAACCCTGATTGCCTCACCAAAAAAAAGAAAAGAAACAGTAAATGATGGATACAGAGAAGCATGGAAATATTTAAATGAACTGATATAAAGTGAAGTAAGCAGACCCAGTAAAATAATATACATAATGACTATAACAATGTAAATGGAAGGAACAACAATTACAAAAACAATTAAGCATTAAAGTTTGTAAAATTACAAAGAACAAATTTATCTCAAAAGAAGAGATATGAGAAGACTCCTCCCTCTCCTTATTTGAACAGGTGAGAAGTTCACAAACAAAGGTGTGAAACTTTGCATGAGTTGTCAGATTTTTTCCTACTGTTTTCAACTGACCAATTTTGCTGATTTTTTTCCTCTTTCTCTTTCAAAAAGTCATATATTACAAGAGATGCCTTTCTAGAAAGGGAGTAGGGTGGGGGTGGTGGAGGCACACAGGGGAAATTTAGGCAATGTAAAAAGAACAAGTGTAACAAGAGTTTAGTACTTGCCTAGTACTTGCCTACTTGACACCTAAAATGGTGTCATCCAAGTAGAAAATACAAAAGAGATTACTGGTAACTTTGAAAAGAGTAATTTTAGTTGCAAGATTAGGTCAAAAGCCAAAATAAAGACTTAAAAGTGAGTGAAAGGAGAGAAGGTGGAGGTGTAGATGGCTTTTTCAAGGAATCTAGTCGGGAAAGGAAGGAGAGACAGATAAAGGAGTTGTTAAGGATGGGTAAGTTGTGGGGATGTTTGTATACAGCAAGGAAGAATTCAGCAAATAGGGAGAGAATGAAGACTAATTAGAGAGAAGGTGGAGATGATAGGGCATTCTACTAGAGAAGATGAGAGGGGATATAATTTAGGGTGTGTGTAGAAGGTTTGGCTTGGCAAAGAGAAGGGCTATCTCTTCAATAGAAATGAGAGTAAAAGGTGAGATGGCAGAGGGATATGAGGTGAGAATGGAAGAAGAGAAGAGGGTCTAGAACAGAGCCGTGTGAGACACCCTAAGTTAGTCGTCATGATTTGGATGAAGATCTAACAAAGGAGACTAATAAGGAGTGGTCAGACAGGTGGAAGAATCAGAAGAAAGCGGTGTTATGAAAATCAAGAGAGAAAAGAGTATCGAGGAGAAGTGGCAAAGGCTGCAGAGACTTAAAAAAAGGACGATGATTAAGAAAAGACTTTGGCAATTTAGAGATCATTGGCTATGAAGAGAACAGTTTCAATTTAATGATGAGATTGGGAGTCAGTTGTAGAGGGTTTAGAATCAAATGAAAAGAGAGAAAGTAGAAGCACCAATGTAGAGGGCTTTCTCAAAGAGTTTTGCTGCAGATGACAGAAGAGATATAGAATGATAGCTCTTTAGGATGGATTTCTTATATGAGGTGTGTATGGTTTTTAGGGACTGAGGAGACATGAACAGATTTATAGGCAGCAGGAAAGATAGGGAGAAATTAAGCTTTAGTGAGAGGAAGGAAATAATTGGAAGGCATTTTTCTGGAAAAGATAGAATAAATTGGGATCACTTGTGCTAAAAAAAAAAGGATACCTCTTCATGTGAGACAGGGGTGATGGAAGAGATGGTAGAGAAAGATATCTGAGTGATGTGAGATTAGGAGAGGAGAAAAGGTAGCTCACGTTTTTGTTTTTGTGAAATATGAGTCGAAGTCCTCAGTTGAGAGGGTGTTAAAATGTGGTGCCGCAGGAGGGTTGAGGTAGGATGAAAAAGTTTGGAATTGTCATTGTGGTGAATGGGATAATACATCAGTCAGGGAGTTGTCAAAGGATTACCTTGTTCCAGTAAGAGCTCGACTAAGATCATATAGCATAAATTTGAAGTGGATCTAATCAGCAAAGGCTGGGATTTGGCAAGAAATGATCTGCAATAGGACAATGGGGGCAAGGGAATGAATAGTATAGAGTTGCACTGGTCCACTAAGGGATAGAGACAAAGAAGGAAGTAGTACGTAGCCAATGCAAGGATGATGGACTGGAAAAGAACTGAGGAGTGGAGGGATTGCAGGGTATGATGAGAACAAAAAACATACTGCTCTGAAACTCAATGATCCCAATAATATTCATCAGTCTTATATCCTAGAACTCAACCATAGGTGCTTTATGTTCCATCCAGACTAGATTTTTTGCTATATCCCAAACATATCCAGTATTCCTTACCCATCTACAGCCTGGTCACACACCCATAGACATCACTTTGCCCATCCCAGTATATTTCCTTTGCTTATAGTATCCTCCCCCTCAATTCCCAGTGCTTACCAATTGAAATCTTAAGTATCTTTCCAAGTGTGAACTGAAATGACATCTCTTTTATTACAGCCTTCTCTGTTCTTCCAAGCTAGAAGTGATTTCCCCAAGATTCATTAAACTCACATCTATTGTGCAATTCTGTTTTAGGGTTTAGGGTTTTTTCATTTTTGTTTTGTTTTCCATATCTTATCTCATCTACTAGGTAGTAAATCTCCTTGAAGGTAGTCATTACAGAAACTCACATACAATCACTCCCATTAATAAGTTTATAAAGTGTTTCCTTCATGGCAACCCTGTAAGGCAGATAATGAAAGTATTAATATCCTCATTATATAGATAAGGATACTGAGGTTCAGAGCAATTAAATTATTTGCCAATAATAACACAGCTATTGTGTCGCAATTGAAACTTTTTCCACTTCATTACATTTCTTTATAACTTTGTTTCCCTCATAGTTCCAGGCCTTGAATGTACATAGATGGAATGGAAATGTGTCCAGGGAATGTATCTAAGTTTCCTTAAAGTGAAAGCTTTTTGCTACAGATTAGGGACCCTTATTGTTTATTTTCATAAAGCATTGCTAGGATAGTAATCACCATATGGGGCATTTGGGGATTTTGCCTTTTGATGGTTTCTACTAAAAGCCCCTGCCCCTGATTCTTGGTGCTACTTAACCCAGATAAGATCCCTATTAAAAACCCAGCCCACTTAACCTACTTTGGCAGCCTATCTCCATCCAAGACTCCAGCAGACTGCCTGGTGTCCATCCTCCCTGACCACCCTTGCACTGTCCTTCTCAGTAAAGCTTGCTTCATTTTTTCTCTGATATCATTTTGGTGGTGGTAGCCTCTGCTTGGAAGCATGAAGCAAATGTAACTAGTGATTTGGCAGCCCTACCTACAACCCAAATCTTTTACTTAGAATGCAAAGGCTGAAATCAGAAGCGTGTGCCTTGAAGCAGGACGTTTTTGTGCCCCAGCCCTCATCCCTAACACCAGGGCTGTGACTAGGGAACCCCAAACCAGGTACCCCTTGGGCTTTTCCTCTTGGCAGCATAAATGGCTGATAAGGGAAATTGCCACCTTTCCTTGTACTGAGACTTCGATATGTTCAGAACCTCTCTAAGTTTGTACAAAGACGTAAGCCTTTATTTCTCCATATAAGAATTTATCTCTGTGGATCAAGATTCTCAGTCCTATTCTCAAGCAAATTTAAAGAACAAAGTAGAAGCTGAACATATGTGGATATCTATTCCAAAAAGTACTCTGAGAACAAAACTCCTGGATCACAAGAAACAGAATTAAGGGTCTCTAATCTGTGTTCTGGTAAACATTCACCAACTTTTTTGATACTCAGAATGTTATTTTGTACCAAATAGTTTTCTTTATGAAAAAATCTATTTTATTTCTTTTGTGCATTTTTGTGTCAGCCTGGCAGTGGAGACAGAGAAAGCATCCCTCTGAACTAGAGATTCCTAGGTTCAAGTCTTGACATTTGACAAAAAGTGGTTGGGCCAGTCACTTACTTCCCAGAGGCAATTAGGTGGTTCAATAGATAGAGTACTGGGCCTGGAGTCAGGAAAATCTGAGTTCAAATGTAGCCTGAGATGCTTTCTAATTGTGTGCCCATGGGCAAGTCATTTAACCTGGGTTTGCCTCAGTTCCTCAATTGTAAAATGGGGACAATAATAGCACCTACCTCCCAGGGTTGTTGTGAAGATCAAATGAGACAGCAGAGTGTCTGGCACAGAACAGGTGTTAAATATAAATGTTTATTCCCTTCCCACCCCAATGCCCCCAGACAGCCCTCTAAAACTATAAATTGCAGATCTGCATTGGTAAAGGAAGTTGCCTTTATTCATAAAATCATGTTTTTAATGATTCCCTATTCTCATTTCAATATATATTCACATATATTCCCTATATGCAGGGATGTACTAGAACCAGATCCAATTGAGCTGACTTAAATTTTTAGGTGATTTTTTTACCTTGGAAATAGGCAAACACTGCAGATCCAGGCTTGATTTATTATTATATTGATTGTCAGAGGCTCCAAAACTTATTTGGCCTACCACCCTCTTTTCAAAAAAGTGCCCCCCTGGAAATCTACTTTCTTTAACCACTCTTTAACAGTTTTGGTTTGTTTTGTTTTTTTTTTAATTTGCATCTTTTCAAAAACTATAATATATATATTTTTAAATGACATCTTAAATTTAATCATTTATTGTAAATTTGTGGGTTTTTTTCTTGTATTGAAATTTTGATGACACAATATTTTGTCATGTAACTGTATACTAACATATTGTAAATGTCATTACACGCATATATTCCTGCCAGTGCATGCTGGACTTCCTGACAATGCGCTATACACTTACCTGCCAGCACTTGCTTGTAAGACCTGTTGATGGACTTAACCATTGATTGGTTATTGCATTTTGTGTGTTTATTTGGAAAATAATGTAATCACTTTGACTCTATTACACAACAGATTAAACATGTACAAATGGTTTTTCAAAGTTTTCTTCTCTTCTTTCCATATGCTTCCACTGCCCCCTTATTTTCATTCAATGCCCCTCCCCCCCAATTGTACCCAAGGCTGCTACCACACTCCCCTGGATCCTTCTAGTGGGGTCCCCCCTCCCCGGGGGTGATGTCATCCACTTTGGGAACCTATGGTACACTTAGGAAAGTGATGGAAAAAAGTTAATGCTGAATAAGGCAGCTTAAACTTAAAACTATCAAGGTTTGTTTTGTTGGGTTTTTTTTTTGAGAGCCCATTGTTAAAACATTTTACAAGCACACCACTGCATATACATGCTAAACACTACAATTTATTTCCTTTCATATTCAATAAGGAGGTAAAAAATCTGCGGAAAGCAGAAGGGTGTGTTTATGGGTCCCGGTGCTTTAAAAGGCTGGAAAACCTACGCTTTAAGCTTCATCCACAGTGAGCCCAAATACCATGGAACAGAACCATCGAGATGAAGAGTCAGTCCTCCAGGTTTCCTAGAAGGGAAACAGTGGACGTGAAGAAAACGTTAGACGACCTTCTACACCGTGTTCCTGGTCCCAAGGTCGGTTGAGTGCTTGAGGTTCAGGAGAGGCCATTAGGGGGCGTGGGCGCGCATTCCTCTGCCCCCACCCCACCCCTCCGTTGACCCCGCCCCGCTCCTGACCCCCGCCCCCACCGCCCTGGAAGCCCGCTCCTTCTAGGAGGGAGCCGTGCACATCCTGCTGCTTCCCCACATGGAGGGGGTCTTCTGAGGACCCCCACCTCCCAGAACCCGGGACCTTCGATCTTAGCCTTTAACATTTTCTTGTCTCTTTCCTCAAGTTACGCGCTTCTCCTCCTCCAACCCCTACCCACTCAAAACATTCTCATAGGCAGATCTATAGACTGATTGATCGATAGATCGATGGATCTATCTTAATCCACTCCTTTCACTTCACCTTCCTCTCACACTTGGCAATTGCTATAGAAGATTTTGTGTGGGTCCCTTTAAAAAAAAAATCTTCCTGAGTCTCCCGTTACCTCATCTGTCAAATGGGTAATTTCTCTTCACAAGTTTGTGAAGCGAAGTGTTAATTGTTGGTGTCCCTGCTGTTGTTAATTCTGTTCCTTATAAAAATAGGAGACCTGCCTTGATCGACAGAGGTAAGAGAAAAATGTAAGTGAGGCAGTCTAGAGGTTAGGGATCCTGGCACCCCAAAATCACGATACCCAGGTCCTACCCGAAAGAATTCGACCCAAGCCTTCTTGCAGCCAAAAACAAAGTTTATTGAGGATTCCCCATATTAACTAGACTCTTAAGGAGTCTGAGCATCTATTCTGATTCTAAGAATCAGAGCAGTGGCTAAATTATAAGAATCTAAGCCTTGGCTAGATTTTAAGAATCTGAGCATCTTAATGGAGGCAAGATGGACCTTATATACAAAAAGACTGTGGGAGGGATCTAGGAGTGGCCAAGTAGTTTGGGGTGACTGGAGGAAGGGTCTAAGGAGATCTGGATGGGAGTGGCCAGTAAGCTGGGGTGAACAGAACTCCTGGGACCTGGACAATGGAGGGCAGATTGGGTGTCCATGAGGTAATAGAATTCCCAAGGGTGGGAAATGGAGCCTAGGTGGGACCAAGGGTGGGAAATGGTCTGGAGCCATAGGGAGGCAAGACAATGGAGGGGAGATTGGGTGTAGCCACAATAAAAGACCAATTGATTGGACTACAGCCGCCAGAGATTTGGCCATGTGGGAAAGTACAAGAGTCCATGAAGTAACAGAACTACCAAGGGTGGGAAATGGAGCCTAGGTGGGACCAAGGGTGGGAAGTGTTCTGGGGCCAGATTTTTTCCTTTTTGGGGCTCAGATTCCAACCCCATCATAAGGATGAGTATATTCTTATGTACTTATATTCTTATACAGAAAGAAACACAGGGGCACAAGTGGATATGATGGGGTATGGGCCCAAAGTGAGACCTTTGTCCCAATTTGGGCTACATTTGTCTATGGGCCCTAGAAAACCTTTGGACTGTCCTTGAATTCTCCCACTTGATCAAGGAGATCTCTGTTGTTTCCCTGAGGCCATGATTCCCTTGTTTTGGCTACACCCAGTCCCCCAATTCTGTTATCCTTGACCTAGCCTGGCCCTCCATTGTCTTGCCTCCCTATGGCCCCAGGCCACTTCCCACCTTGGTCCCATTTCCTTGGAATTCTATTACCTCATTGACTACTTGGCCACTCCTGGATCCCTCCCACAGTCTTTCTGTTTATAAGGTCCATCTTGTCTCCATTAAGATGCTCAGATTTTCACAATCTAGCCAATGGCCCATAGTTGCTCAGATTCCTCAACAGTCTGGCTAATATGGTGAATCTTCAATAAACCTTGTTTTTGGCTGCAAGAAGGCCAGGGTTGAATTCTTTCTGGCAGGATCCTCACATCGTGATTTTGGAATTCTAGGACTCGTAACCTCTAGACCTCATCAGATAGAGCACTGGACCTGGAGTCAGAAAGACTTGAGTTCAAATTTTGCCTCAGATATTTACTAGCTAGGTGACCCTGGAAAAAACACATAGCCTCAGTCTTTCTCACTTTCCTAATCTGTAAAATGGGAATAATAATATCCCAGAGGTTCAGATGGGTTGAGGGAATCCACTCAGATGCTCCATTGAGAGTCCTAGGTTTTGTTGGGCAGTTCTGGACCCTTAGCTGTGTAGGACACTTCCCCTTCTCGTAGAATGTGTCTGGTGTGTCTATTATGCGATCACATTGTAAGTTACCCCATATGAGAGTAGGAGTTTTCTGATAATTATTTAGGCCTTGGGTATCTCTGGGAAAGTGTTTTGTTTTTTTTTTATATTCTTCTGAGGCACTTTGACAATACATCAAAGATAATTTTCTTAGTCTATTGCATTCTGCTCAAAGGATACTCCAAAGGTTTATGGTAGAGAGGAATGAGTATGTGTGCTTGCTTGCTCATTGGGAAGAAATGGCCTCAAAACAAGTTGAAACACTGATGATTACATATTGCTCTAGTCTTCCCTGGGCTAGTCTGTAGTTTCTTCTAAGCTGTGTCTGTTGACTTCTTGTTCAGTCATTTTCAGTCGTGTCTGACTCTTTGTGAGGTTTTCTTGGCAAAGATGTGGTTCGCCATATCCTCCAGCTTATTTTATAGATAAAGAAACGTGTTTATTCTGTTCCCTCCCCCAAATCCACCTCAGTTTGCTCATAATGAACAAGACTAATTTGACTGGAACAAAGGGGTAATGATAATAATACTAGCTAACATTTATATAATGCTTACTATGTGCCAGCTGTGTGACTGTGTGCTAAGCACTTTACAATTATCATCTCATTTGATCCTCACAAAAATCCTAGGAAGTAGGTGTTTTTATTATTCCCATTTTACAGATGAGGAAACTGAGGCAAATAGGTGTTAAGTGACTTTCCCAGAAAGCTAGTAAATGTCTGAGACTGAATTTCAACTCAGGTCTTCCTGACTCCACTTTATGTACTGTGTCATCTAGCAGCCCATATTGTAATGGTAATGGTAATGGGAATGGTAATGGTATGAAGTGATAAAAAATTAATTTGGGAAATATGAAGGGAGCAGGTTTAAATGTGGGGCTATGAGGTTGTTGATCTAGAAGTAAGAATCAGCCATTACTATAGATGAATAGGGTCTCTTCTTTGAGAAAGTGAAAAGTTGAGAGTCAAAATCCTGGGAGAAGCTGGTCTCAATTTTGACCCATTTCCCCCCCTCAGATCAACTTGTTCCCCAGGATCCTGTATTGATCCAAGAGGGGAAACCAGGATGCCAGTCAAAAGCAGTTGCCTGGGCTCCAGTAAGTTGTGGTTCCTTCTTTCTTTCCTCAGATATGTATGATACATGCTGGTTAGTGTTGCATACCAGGATTCTCTCTTTTTGTTTTTAAATTAATTTATTTTGGTTTATCAACAATCACTTCCATTAGCTTTTGAGTTTTAATTTTTCTCCCCTTTCCTCCCCACTTTCCTCCCCAGGAAGGTGTGCAATCTGATATAGGCTATACAATACATTCCTATTAAACACATTTTCACATTAGTGATGTTGTAAGAATTAGAACCAATAGGAGGAACCACCAGAAAGAGGAAACAAAACACAACAGAAGAAAAAAAAATAGCAAATAGTATGCTTCAACAGGATTCTCTTTTAAGTATTTTCCTGTTCCCTAGAAAATATGTACAGTCTCCCTAGGTCTCTGGCCTCTTCTGTGTTTACTTTCACCAAAATTGTATGCATAGACATAACCAACGTCTTTGTCTTGTCTTTATCTTTGAAAGATATGGGGCTGTCATTGGTTAGCAGGAATATGTTGTTTCAGGGTACATTAATCTTTGATGATGTAGCTGTTTACTTTACCAAGAGGGAATGGCAGCATCTGTCCTTTGCTCAGAGGGACCTCTACATGTATGTGATGCTGGAGAATTATGACAGTGTGGTCTCACTAGGTAAGGATCCTTCAGCATTGATTCCCTAATGACTTGGTTTATCAAACACTAAGTTGGGCTCTGGTATTTCTTCTACAATTCTTAGGTAATGAGAATCTTGGTGTTTCTTGTATATAAAGGCAATATATCTCTGGTCCTTGCTCCCTTTTCCAGGGGAGTTAAGCTCTGCAGCTTCCTCACCTGATTCCTCATCATTCCTGTTCTCTTAGTTCTTTTTACTAGACAATATTTAGCTCTACCAGTGTAGATGACCCTACAGACTTCCCTTCCCCACCTCCTAACAGGTTATCTGTAGGTACTTCCCATTCCTATGTGAGCTACCAACATGGCAAGAAGCTAAGTGTTAAAATAGCTCTGTATCTTCCTGTCTCAGGTTTTTCATATAAATAGGATTCTCATTTCCCAAAACTGCTGTGATCTTTTTTTTTTTTTTTTGGTTAGGCAATGGGGTTAAGTGACTTGCCCAGGGTCACACAGCTAGTAAGTGTCAAGTGTTTGGTCTGAGACCGGATTTGAACTCAGGTCCTCCTGAATCCAGGGCTAGTGTTCCATCCACTGCACCACCTAGCTGCCCCTCCTTCTGTGATCTCTTGACTGGGGTGAAGAGAGGAACCCTGTGTTCAGAACTTGCAGGAAGCTGAGATGAGAGGTACCCAGAGAAATTTCTGGCAAGGTGAGTGAGGGTGTCTATCAGTATCCTGCCCTTCCCTTTTCTCCTTTATCTTTTCAGAATGGTTACACATAAATATAGTGTTGAGAATTTTATTTTTTAAGCTAGTTAGAAAGGAAAGTTTCTATCATTCTAAATAGAGAATGGAAACATGCATCCTTATGATCATGAATATATATTATATATATATATATATGTCCTTATTATTCAGCATAATAATAACAGCTAGCTTTTATATCACACTTTAAAGTTTGCAAAGCACTTTACATATATTCTCTCATTTGATCTTTTTATCAACTCTGTAAGGTAGATGCTATTATCTCCATTTTATAGGTGTGAAAACTGAGGCTGAGAGAGATTACTTGACTTGTCCAGGGTTACATAGTAAGTGTCTGAGGTGAGATTTGAACTCGGGTCTTTTTCACTCCAAGCCCAACACTTGATCCACCTTGCCTCAGAGCTGCTGTTATGCATGGAGTCTGTGGCCCAGGCCAGACAGAAATGATATGAACTGTTTCCCCCAGTGCTAGGGGAGGAGCAAGATCCACACTTCTGTTTTCCCGGATGATTCCCAAGCTATCTGGTGGCTTTTCTACCTATGTGATAATCCCATCTCCTGGCCCTGGTATCTGTACTGTGCCTTTAGTTCCTCTATGATGTCATCTCAATGGTTAGTAAAACATACTCTTGTATTCAGTGTAATGATGTAACCACTCTGGGAAAATGTTTTGGTTTTTTTTTTTTTACTTTTAGGGTTTTTTTGTTTTTGTTTTTGTTTTTTTTTGCTTTTTAGTGAGGTGATCAGGGTTAAGTGACTTGCCCAGGGTCACACAGCTAGTAAGTATTAAGTGTCTGAGGACAGATTTGAACTCAGGTCCTCAAAATGTTTTTGTTTTTTTTTAAAAAGAAGTTATTATCATTGCCATCAGGGAGATTGTAATCTTGTTGAGGAAACATAGATAATAGATATGAATTAAAGAGTAGGCACCAAAGAGTGTGGCAAGTAGTATAGAATGATATAATAAGTACTCAATAAATTTCTGTCCTAAGGAAACTTAACAAAGGGTTTCATTTAATCTAATCCTTTCATTTTTTTTAAGATTTAAACACTATTTTTTCCAATTACATGTAAAAACAATTTTGAAAAATTTTGAGTCTCAAATCCTCTCCCTCTCCCTCATTAAGAAAGCAAGCAATTTGATATAGATTATAAATGTGCAAAACATTTCCATATTAGTCATGTTGTCACAGACCAAAAAAAAAAAACCCAAGAAAAGTTTTTAAAAAGTATGCTTCAATTTGCATTTAGAGGGACAGCTAGATGGTGCAGTGGATAGAGTATCTGCCCTGGAGTCAGGAGGACCTGAGTTCAAATCCAGCCTCTGATACTTGAAACTTACTAGCTGTGTGATCCTGGGCAAGTCACTTAACCCTGACTGCCTCACCAAAAAGCAACAAAAAAAAAAAAAAAAAAAAAGACATAACTTTGGGGCAGCTAGGTGGCACAGTGGATAGAACATCGGCCCTGAAGTCAGGAGGACCAGAGTTCAAATCCAGCCTCAGACCAAACACTTGACACTTACCACCTGTGTGACCCTGGGCAAGTCACTTAACCCCAGCTGCCTAAAAAAGAAAAAAAAATGTAAAAAAAATTCTGCATTAAAATCCCATCAGTTCTTTCTCTGGAGGTGGAATGCATTTTTCATGTCCTTTAAAATAGTCTCAGGTCATTGTATTGCAGAGAATAATTGAGTCATTCACAGTTGATCATCAAACAATATTGCTGTTACTGTGTACACTGTTCTCCTTTGCATCAGTTCATATTAGTCTTTCCAGATTTTTCTAAAAGCATCCTGCTTGTCATCTCTTAAAGTAGAGTCCCATCACAATCATATAACATAACTTGTTCAGTCATTCCCCAATTGATGGCATCCCCTCAATTTCCAATTCTTTGCCACTACAAAAGTAGCTGTTATAAATATTTTTGTACATATTTTTCCTCTTTCTTTTTTAAAAATTTCTTTGGGATACATACTTAGTAATGATATTTCTGGGTCAAACGGTATGCACAGTTTAATTGCCATTTGGGCATAGTTCCAAATTGTTTTCCAGAATGGTTGGCTCAGTTTACAACTCTACCAACAGTGCTTTAATATCCCAATTTTCCCACATCCCCCTCAACATTTGTCATTTTCCTTTTCTGTAATATTAGTCAATCTGATAGGTGTGAGGTGGTACCTCAGAGTTGTTTTAATTTGCATTTCTCTAATCAGTAGTAATTTAAAGCATTTTTTATATGACTATAGATAGCTTTGATTTCTTCTGAAAACTGCCTGTTCATATGGTCATCGTTCATGACTGCTTATCTATTGAGGAATGTCTTGTATAAATTTGAATCAATTCTCTATGTATTTGAGAAATGAGGCCTTTATCAGAGAAATTTGCTGTAAAATTTTTTCAATTATGATTGCTGTGTATTTCCCTCTATCCTATTTTTCCCATTTCTTCTTCTCTCTCTCCCCTTTCACCATGTCCTTCCTCAAAAGTGTTTTGTTTCTGTCCATTGCCTCCCTCAGTTTGCCCTCCCTTCTATCAGCTCCTCCTCACCCCTTTTCTTATCCTCTTCCCCTTCTACTTTCCTCTATGGTAAGATAGATTTCTATACCCAACTGACCGTGTGTGTTATTCCCTCTTTGAGCAAATTCTGATGAGAGTAAGTTCCAAGCACTGCCCACCACCCCCAACTTCACTATATAAGGTCTTTCATGCGTCTTTTATGTGAGATAATTTACCCCATTCTACCTTTCCTTTCCTCCTTTTCCCAGTGCATCCCTCTTTCTCACCCCTTAATTTTATTTTTTTAGATATCATCGCATCATAATCATCTCACACCATCACCATCTGTCCATGTATACTCCTTCTAATTGCCCTTCTACTGATAAAGTTCTTAAGAGTTACAAATATCATCTTGCCATGTAGGAACATAAACAGTTTATTCTTATTGAATCTCTTATGTTTTCTTTTCTTATTTCTTTACCTTTTTGTATTTCTCTTGAGTCTTGAATTTGAAGATTTTTTTTATTCAGTTTTTTTATTCAGCTCAGATCTTTTAATTAGAAATGCTTGAAAGTCTTCTACTTTATTAAATATTTATTTTTTCACCTGAAGGATTATACTCAGTTTTGCTGAGTAAGTGATTCTTGGTTGTAATCCTAACTTCTTTGCCATCTGGAATATCAGATTCCAAGTCCTCTGATCCTTTAATATAGAAGCTGTTAAATCTTGTTTAATCCTGACTATGGTTTCACAATATTTGAGTTGTTTCTTTCTGGATGCTTGCAGTATTTTCTCCTTGACCTAGAAGCGCTGGAATTTGGCTATAAGATTCCTGGGCATTTTCATCTTGGCATTTCTTTCTGGAGGTGATTGGTGGATCTTTAAATTTCTATTTTACTCTCTAGTTCTAGGATATCAAGGCAGTTTTCCTTGATAATTTCTTGAAATATGATGTTTACACTCTTGGTTTTCAGGTAGTCCAATACTTCTTAAATTCTCTCTCCTTGATCTACTTTCCAGGTCATTTGTTTTTCCAATGAGATATTTCACATTTTCTTCTATTTTTTTCATTCTTTTGATTTTGTTTTACTGTTTCTTGATGTTTCGTGGAGTAATTAGCTTCCACTTGCCCAATTCTAATTTTTAAGGAATTATTTTCTTCATTGAGCTTTTGTACCTCCTTTTCCATTTGGTCAGTTTTTTTTGTTTTTTTTTTTAAGTAGTTCTTTTCAGTGAATTTTTGCATATCTTTTTTCACTGGGCAAACTCTGACTTTTTTTGAGGTGTTATTTTCTTCAATATTTTTTTTTGTGCCTTCTTTACCAAGCTGTTGATTCTTTTTTCATGATTTTCTTGCATCACTCTCATTTCTTTTCCTAATTTTTCCTCTACCCCTGTTATTTGATTTTTAAACTCCTTTTTGAGCTCCTCCAGGAATTCTTTTAGGGCCTGAGAACAATTCACATTTTTCTTTGAGGCTTTGGGTGTAATGGTTTTGACTTTTTTGTCTTCTTCTGAGTGTGTGTTTTGATCTTCCTTGTCACCATAGTAACTTTCTATGGTTAGGTTTGTGTTTTGTTTTTTGCTCTTTTTCCCCCCCAGTTTATTGCTTGACTTTTAACTTTATGTTAAAATTGGGCTCTGCTCCTGAGGTGGAGGAGGGCACTGTGTCAAACTTCAGGGTTTTTGTGCTGCTTTTTCTACATTTGGTTCTTGGGGTCTGTAAGTTTTCAGTTCTTCCATGGTGGTATGATCTAAGGAGAAGTGTGGTCATTGCTCTCCTGGCCTGTGTTCTGGTCTAGGAGTGACCACAAGTACTCTTTCCCACTCTGAAACTGTGACCAGGGTCTCCACTTCCCTGTGGCTGCATGCTCTAGTGTGCTAGTACTTCTCCTCACCACAGGACTGTGACCCAGAACAGTGTATGGATGATGTAAGAGTCCTGCTCCCAGTGCCAGCAAAGGGTCCCCTGTAATCTTCTTTTGACCAGTTGTCCAGCCTCCTTCTTGTTTGTGGGCTAAGAGCTCCAGAAGCTACCACTGCTGATTCCGATATTCCCAAGGCCTGCTGCTGGCTTACTTGGGTGCAGCCTGTGCTGGACTGAGCTCTATTTTCACCCCAGTAAGATAGACCTTTCCTGCTGACCATCTAAATTGTTTTGGGCTGGAAAATTGTTTCACTCTGTCCTTTTGTTGTTCCTGTTGCTCCAGAATTCATTTTGAGGTGTATTTTAAAGTTGTTTGCAGGGAAATTTGGGAGAGCTCAGTTAAGTCCCTGCCTTTCCTACCCTATCTTGGCTCCATCCCCTAACCCTTCATTTTACAGAAAAGGAAACTCAGATCTACTTGCTCAAGGTCACACAGTGTTAGGTGGCAAAGCCAAAATTTGAATTTAGATTCCCTGATTCCAAATTCATTATTATTTCCCCTGCATGCTGCTCCTACTTTCCTTCATTAAGACTACTTCTGCCTCTGCCACTTCCACCTATGCTCTGCCCTCTGGTACCAGTTATAAAAAATACTTATCATTCTTCTACATATTAGCCCTTTAAATGCTTAAAAGACATCTGCTATTTCTACCTCAGTCTTCTCCTGGGTAAACATCCCTAGATTCTTCCACTGATCCTCATATGGTTTGATATCAAAAGTTCTTTGCTGAACTGCTTACTCTCCTCTTATAATCTCCAATTTATCATTATTCTTTTCTACTTCCCTTGGAATTATTCTGAAAACTTGCTATCCTTCAGATTTTATTTCTTCCATGAAATACTTACAGATTAACACCCAAAACTTTTTTTTTTAAGACTTTTATAAGTCTAGGTGCAAATAGAATAAAAAATCCCTTCCAATGATAAATCTATGATTGCCCATAGTACATATTTAGTATTTTTAAACTAAAAAAATAGGAATTTTAAACTGTTCTATGTGGCACCATATTTTTCCTCACTCTGAAACACAGTAATCTCAGTAATCCATCATTCATTTTTTGAGATTTGAAATATAAGAATTGATGTTCTTCTTCACCCTCTCCCTTATAGGGGTTGGCCATACTTTCTCTTTACCCCCAAAAAGTAAAGGTTCCTCTCTGAACTCAAAACAAATTTGATACCAATCAAGGCCTTCCCACATAAAAACTTTAATAGTTAGCCATACAAAATATGGTGCAATTGAGAGTATGGGATTTAGATTCAGAAACCCAGGCTCTGCTACTCACTACCAGTGTAGCCCTTGGTAAACCACCTGACCAATCTGTGCTTTAGATTCTTCATCTGTAAAATAAAGGGGTCAGACTAGTTCAGCACTAAATTTAGTAACCAATTCACATCTGGGAGGGATACAAGTAGTGTTCTGCCAGAAAAGACGTTTTTCAAAAATAAAAATGTATTTTTCATTATGAACTTAACAATTAACAAAAAAAAAAATAAAAAGAATTAATGATGTTTGTATATGAAACTGTGAATGAAGAGGAGCACATTATTTCTAATGTTCCTTAATTCAGCAATTTCCTCACTCCAAGTGAACTGTATGCTCAAATAGTCACATCCTCCCAATATCATTCTAGATATAGCACACTAAGGTACTGTGAGTCATATTTTATATAGGGCTTGAAGGTTTTGTAAAACATTTCCACAACATCAAACCTAAGGTACATAGTGCCAGTATTATTCTTCTCACTTTATAGACTGAAGTCTCAGAAAATGAGACGCAGAATTTTATGTGATTTGTCTAGGAGCACCCACATAGCTAATATCAGAAATAATTTGAAATCAAGACTCCTGACTCAGAGACTCTACCACATCCTACTTGTTCTCTTGAAGCAATATGAGGATGAAATTAAAAACATTTCCAATTTGCTCTAAGCGCTTTAAGGTTTACTTACACCTTCCTCACGATGCTGCTGATAGGTGGCAAAAAGTATTATCAGCTATTAGAGGCAGCTATGTGGCCCAATAGAGCACTGGACCTGGAGTGAAGAAGACCTGAGTTTGAATCTTGCTTCAGACATTTACTAGCAGTGTGACCCAGGGTACATCACTCAACCTCTCAGTTTCCAGTTTCCTTAATCTGTAAAATGGGAAAAATAACAGAATCTACCTTACACAGTTGTTGTGAAGATTAAAATAACATGTAAAGCACTCTGAAAACCTTAAAGCATTATACAAATGCTATTATTATGTGTCTTCATTTTAGAGGAGAGAAAACCAAAGCTCAGAGAGTAGAAAGAACAAACAGATGAACAGTGATGACAGAAGGCAGAGCTGCTTATCTCTTACCTTGCTTAACATTCTCCACCAATGGTTTTTGGACCAGAAAGGACAAATATTACCAATAAGGAGTTGATACCCAAGATTAAATAAGGATGGGAACACCTAGTTGCCCTTGATGAATTCAAGTCACAAAGTAGGAGAACAAGAGAACTGACAGATATGAAATACTGAATCTGTTAGCGATTTAGAAAAAGTGTAGAAGACTGAAGAAATAGCACAGGTTGGCAAAAGGGCAAACATCTAGATCTTTTTTTAAGTGGAGGGGGAGGGGCAGAGAATGGAGTCTGAAAACTAGACTGCTTAACTTGACTTTAATTTCTGCCAAAATTGAAGTGTTATTAGAATGCTTCTGGTGCTTATTAGCTCAGTGACATTGGGCAAGGCAAGTTACCTAACCTGTTTCCTAATATGTAAGGTGAGAATCATACTATTTGCATTATCTACCTCACTGGGCAGTGGGTCCCAAAGAGGATACTGTATGTAAAAGTTCATTACAAACCTTGAAGCTCTATGTAATGTCAGTTATTAATACCTAAAAAAAGGAAGCAGTGACCACTGAGACTAACAGGGATTCATCAACAACAGGTCATGCCATAGGAGGCTTATGATAAAAAGATAAGCTCCACCACCATGTTTAGAGCAGCACTTTTTGTAGCAACAAAGAACTGGAAACAAAGTACTCATTAATCGTGTAGTATGTGAATATTACAAGAAATGGTGACTGTGATGAATAAATATGAAAAAAGAACCCCTCTTAGTTTCTTTGTAGAGGTGGGGGACATAGGGTGCTGAGTACAAAACATGTCATATTGTTTCTAAGTTACTGTTTTCTCTAAGAAGAAGGATAATTGGGAAATAAATGACGTAACAACTATCAATTAACATTATTTGTATCAAAAAATACATTTTAGAATTTTAAAATAAAGTAATGACACCAGACTAACTTCATTTCCTTTTTTGAAAGGTTTATTAACCTGATAGGGGAATGTCACAGATCTAGTGTACCTAGATTTTAGCAAAGTATTTGAAAAAGTCTCACATTCTATCCTTGTGGAAGTTAAAGACAGAAAGGTCCCATATATGTGAAAACATTTGTTGCAGCACATGTTGGGGGTAGCAAAAAACTGGAAAAAAGTGGGTGTTTATTGTTGCAGAAAGACAAGCAGAGTAATATACAACTGTTGAAGCTGTGAAGCAATTCAGTCATTCTGAAAATTAATTATGGAATTATGCTAAAAGGACTAAAATAGCCATGCCCTTTAACCCATTTTTCCAGTTACACAAAATAAGGACTTCATCCAAGGTCTTCTGAATTTAATGCCCTTTCGAATATACTGTGGTGCCTAGTTTGGTTGATTTTAACTACAAGTGCACTCGGACAAAGCCTGGCACTGATAACAGTTCTCCACCTAATGTACCAATTCAAAGTCATGTCCTTTTTGTATTTGAAACTTGCTTTATTAGATACCCTTCTTCTTAACTCAATGCAACCATTTGCCATTCTCAAGGCAGAGTGCTTAGAACAAAGATCAACACTTTTTATATCATAACATTTATATATCTAGTAAATAATTAATAGTACATATATAATCAAACTCATGAAACACAATACCCTTACCCATCTTTTCTTACCGGTCTTTTTTACAAACAGACTTCTACCTCCTAAAACTTTTAAGTTTCATTTTAGAACTCTCCTAAAGTTATAACAATCTAATGCCTATATTAAGGAAGGCCTCTCCTCTCTACTAAATGTATGTATATCCTGATAAGTTTCCCATCCCTGAATCTGCCTACTGCAGATTCTGTGGACTCTTTGACTAATATAGGAGACTTGTTTATATCAGTTTTCACTTTGGTATGAAATGATAGAGAGGAAACGTAAACTCTAATTATATAAGTTTCCACATTCACCAAGTTCATGAGATTTCTTCCCCATATGTTTTCTTTTTTTATGCACAGTCAGGTCTCCATTCACTCTAAAAGTTTTCCCACAGTCACTACATTGATAAGGTTTCTCCCCCATGTGGATTCTTTTATGCACAGTAAGGTGCGAACTATGACGGAAAGCTTTCCCACACTGACCACATTCATAGGGCTTTTCGCCAACGTGTATTCTTTCACGTCCTGTGAGGTGCGAGCTCTGAGTAAAGGCTTTGCCACACTCATTACATTTATATGGCTTCTCCCCACTATGAATTATTTTGTGTTGTCTAAGGCCAGAACTATGGCTGAAGGCTGTCCCACACTCTTTACATTCATAGGGTTTCTTCCCAGTATGGATTCTTTGATGCTGTCTAAGATCTGACCGCCCACTGACGGCTTTCCCACACTGGTCACACCTAAATGGTTTCTCTCCAGTATGAACTCTTTTATGTTCTATGAGTGCTGAGCTCACTCTGAAGGCTTTTCCACAATGGTCACATCCATAAGGCTTTTCCCCAGTGTGAATTCTTTTATGTTGCATAAGTATAGAGCTGTGACTGAAGGATTTTCCACACTCCTTACATTTGCAAATCTTTTCTCCAGTGTGGATTCTTTGATGTTCAAAAAGGTAATACTTGTCACTTAAGTCCTTTCCACATTTATCACACTTACAGGGTTTCTCCTCAGTGTGGATCCTTTCATGCTTCTGAAGAGTTGAGTTCATATTATAGACTTTCCTCTATTCATCATATTCATAGAATTTAAGCCTCCTGTGAATTCTCTTATGTTTCCTAAGGCCCGAGTTGTACCTTAAGGATTTTCCACACTCCTTACATTCATAAGGTATCTCTTCAGTATGTGTTTTCTGATGTAGTAGAAGTGGTGAACTGGAGCTGTGGTCATATTTTTCATTTCTGAATTTTCTTAGTCCACTAGCACCTTTATAATATGAAAGTTGTTTAGAGCTCAGATGGAAACTTATCCCAAATTCTTTATTTTTCCCTATTTTCCCTATTTTTATCCTCAGGGTTTTCTTGGTTTTGGCAGTCACTGCACTGAAGCATCTTTTCTCTCTCAGGCTCTCTGCCTTGGATTTACCCCATGGACTCTGTATTTTACTATTCCATTCACTAGGTTCTCTAAACAGAGAAACGTGGGAAACATTATCCTGGAGTCTTTGACATTCTGCATTTCCAAAACTTCTTTGTTCTATAGTTAATTCCTCATCTTCAATCCTCATCTTAACATTTGATCCTAAAAGAGATTAAAAATATGATGTCAACTGTTCACTATGCTAGAAAAAAAGGAAGTTGTTTGGGAAGGCACAAGAAAGCACAAATGAGTTACCTGGTCAGGAATGAATGACAATGTCACATCTGCATAATGTTTTAATATTAAAACAAGGCATGAAAATCAAAAGTCAGGAAGATCAGTCAGGATTCTGATATGGTTACCCAGGAAAGAGCAAAGAAAAATTATTGAGAATATACCCCAAGGAAGTAAAAGATAGAAAAGTCCCATATTTATGAAAACATTTGTAGTAGCACATTTTCAGGTTAGCAAAAAGCTGGAAACAAAAGTGGGTACCCACTGCTGCAGCAAGGCAAGCACACATTTGTTGAAGCTGTGAAATGATTAAATCATTCTGAAAAACAGTTCTAGAATTATGCAGAAAATGACTAAAATTTCCATGCCCTTTGACTCAGAAATTCCACTCCTAGACATAGACTCTAAGGAGTCCAAAGACATTCATAAATATCAAAACATGAGTAGCACTTTTGTGGTAGCAAAGAACTAGAACAAAGAAGGTGTGCATTAAAGGAAGGACAAATTATGCTACATTCATGTGATGGAATATGCTGTACCACAAGAAACAACAAATAGGAAAAAGTCACAGAAGCTGAGGGAAATTAAAACCAGGCACAATATACGATATAGAACAAGGTACACAATTACCACAATAATTTAAATAAAAACAAAACAAAAGAAAACCCCCAAATAGAATGCTGTGTAAAGAACAAGCTTGGCTGTATAGAAAAATTGAGAAAATTCATCTCCCTCATTTCCCTGGAGAGGTGGCAGATAATAGGTGTGGAATACTGTATGCAGTGTCTAACATGGTAATAATAAGTAACAAAGATTTAGCGCTGGATAGAAATTGAGGACTAGAGTTAAGTGTCATCTAGTACAACCCTCTTATCTAGCAGAGAAGGAAACTGAAGTCCTGAGAAGTCAAGTGATGTGGCCAAGGTCACATGAACAGTAAGTGGCAAAGTCAGCATTTGAACACAGATCCTGACTCCAAATTCAAACCTCTTTCCACTTTACCATGCTGCTATTTTACCCATGGATTAATTAATTTTGCTGAATTGCTTTTTCCTCTCTTTCTTTTTAAATCTTTTAAAAGATGGTCCACTATGAAGAGAAAATGGGAGGGATATGATAATAATAGTTAGCCTTTATATAGCACTTTAAGGTTTGCAAAGTGCTTTATAAATATTATCTCATTTTATCCTCAAAATAACCTTGGGAGGTAAATGCCATTATTATCGCCACTTTACAGTAGAGGAAAGTGAGGCAGATAGACTTTAAATGATTTGCGCAGGGTCACAAAGCTAGGAAGTATCTGAGGTTGGATTTAAACTCAGGTCTTCTTGACTCCAGGTTTATTCACTAAGCTGCCTAGATGGATGTAATTGGGGGAAAGTGTAGAAATGAAGTTGGGTGGGAGAAGTGAGATATCAATAGGGATATAAAAAAAAAAGAAAAGAAAGAAGTGTAATTTAAGCAAAAGAAAAAAAAAGGCAGGCCAGAAAGAAATAGAGATAACTAGGACAGCTTTGAAAGTTATACGATGAATTATTTCAAATATGTTTTTTCTTTTTAATGAAATTTCTATACTTACAAGGAAAAGCAAGCTATATATATGTGTGTGTGTGTGTGTGTGTGTGTGTGTGTGTATATATAGATGTATATGAGAGCTACAGTTTCATGCACAACCCTATTTTTATGTTTGGCTTTGTAGGTGGAAATGCTCATTTTACTTGCTATTTGTTAAGTGTGGAATAAAAAAATTTAAATTAAAACAAATTGTAAAAAAGAAAATAAGCAATACAAATAATAATAATAATACATATAGCATCAATAAAAATAGATAGTTTAAAAAAAACAAAGTAGGCACCCTTGATTACTGAATGGATGAACCAACTGTGGTAGATGAATATATTAGAATATTACTGTGCCATAAAAATGATAGATGAATGGGGCAGCTAGGTGGTGCAGTGGATAGAGCACCGGCCCTGGATTCAGGAGGACCTGAGTTCAAATCTGGCCTCCCACAATAACACTTACTAGCTGTGTGACCCTGGGCAAGTCGCTTAACCCCATTGCCTAGCCAAAAAACAAAAACAAACAAAAAATGATAGATGATCAATCAATACAGAGAAACACAGGAATATTTCTATTAATTGATGTAGAGCAAAGAAAAACAAAATGAAGAGAAGATACACAATGACTAAAGTAATGTGAACAAAAAAAAAGAAAAAGGTGGTAACCAAACTTAAATTATATGATAGTCTACCATGACAGAGTACCTGAAGATGGACTTCACATTTTCTCTTTATTCCCTGTCTAACCACCTCACACTTTCTCACTGCAGAATTCAGTAACTCGGTTTGAATCCCAGTATTACTTATCTAGGTAGGTGGCCACAGGCAAGTCACAACTTCACTGTAACTCAGTTTTCTCATCTAAAAATAGAAATAATATTTGTACTATCTACTCAGAGGGTTGTTGTGAGGAGTCCTTGTCAAATTGACATAGTAAGATGAGTTACGTTCCTTCAACCTATGCTAAGTGACTATAATTGGGGCTACATTAGGAAGGAAGGAAGGAGATACAGCTCAGGGAATTATTCAAATCTGGGCCTTATGCCAGGTATCCTACCATAACAGACCTCTGCTACTGTATTTTCTTCAACATTTAAAATCCTGCTCAAAATTCCCTTTTTTCAGGAAGGCATCCCTATTTTAGCGAGTACAACTCTAATCATTCTTTTATTCTGTATCCTTCTAGCAAAGGATATCCTTCTACTCTGTCTATATCATTCTATATTATTCCATATATGCTTTGAAACTTTTCTCCCTAAATTTCACGAATTTAGTTTTGTTCCTACATCTTAGCATGCATGATTACATCGAAGATGCAATATTTTACTTATATTACTTGTAGAACCTAGAAAAATATTCTGCAGGAATGATGTGCTCAATACTTGGTGTGAACAGCATAACATGAGCATTGGGGATGATGTCATTTTGGAAATTTTAGCCACATCACTGACATTTGGAATGGGAATGTGAGTGGGGAAACAATACCTAAGGTTATGTGGAATTAGGGGAAACCACTTTTCTAACTCTGAGCTAAGAAAAACATTCAAGGTCTGAGAAGAAACAAAGATGTTCATTTACACGTACTATGAAGCTGCAATTATTCCACAAAGACTAGACAGCAAGGAAGAAGGGAAAGAAGAGATTTTAGGCCATGTTTGTCATGTATAAAGAACTCATGTTCTTATGGATCACTGGTATAAGAGGATGGATATCCTTGTTTTTAGATTCTCTTTCTCAATATTTGGGATTTCTATAAAGTCCTAATTCCTGGGAGCTTCAATCCAACATAACTCAACAAGTATTTACCAAGCACCTACTAATTGCTAGGCACTGGGTATACATACAAAATGAAAAACAGCCCCTGCCCTGAAGAAGATTATGTTCTACCAAGGGAATACCAAATCCATACAGATAGATACGTGCAAGATGTCATGAGGATGGAGAGAATACTAATAGGTAGATAAGGAAAGACTTCTTGTAGGAGATGGCAACTGAATTGAGCCTTATAGGAAGCTAAGGATCTAAGAAGCAAAGGTAAAAAGGGACTGAATCCCAGGCATGTGGGATAACATGTGCACAAAGGCACCTGAGTAGAATGTAAGTTCCTTGAGTGCAGGGACGGTTTCCTCCCTTCCTTTTTTTTTTTTTTTAAGCATTCAAATCAATTACTTGGACATAGAATTAGAACAGAAGTGTCCTCATCAATATGTGTCCTCATATGACCAATTTTCAAAGGTAAAAAGAGAAAGGAAAGACAATAATGCAAGGAGTACCAGGTTCTCTATTGCTTACCTGAGCAAAGACCTTTCTGGGCATCTTTCCTCTCAGTTTCCTGGAGATACTGAACAAGGGGTTCTTCTTCTTGCTCTAGGTGAGAGATCAGAGCAGGTTTGGAAAATGGAAATCCTGCTTGTTGGGAAAGAAAAAGCATGAGAAAGTGTGTTAAATGACCAGAAGAGATAATTAGAATAGAGTCTCAGGCCCAAGGTAGCAGGGTCAAGTTTCTTGATAGGGAGGTGGAAGAATGGGGCAGTAATGATATATGAAGCCACCTAATTTCATAGACACAAGTCCCACAGAATTGAGGAAATCACTGAAAAACAAAACAAATTCCCTGACAGTGTAGAGGATGAGGACTATGACTAGCTGAGCCATTCTCAAGTGGCTGTTTTAGAAATCCCAGAGCCATTAATGCAATAAAGAAACTTGTAGGGATAAGTGGAAAATTGAAAAGGCCTGAGTCCTTACCAACTGAGACCACATTTCCATAATTCTCCAGCATCACATTCCTATAGAGAACCCTCTGAGTGGGAATAAGAAGTTTCCATTCCTTTAAGGTGAAGTAAATAGACACATCTTCAAATATCACCAACTCCTGAAATGACACATTCTTGAGTATGTTAACATTTGTGTTGAGTCGTTTCAGTTGTGCCCAACTCTCCGAGACCCTACTTAGGGCTTTCCTGGCAAATTGCCATTTCCTTCTCCAGGTCATTTTACAGATGAACAACTGAGGCAACCAAGGTTAGGTGACTTGCCCAGGGTCACACAGCTACTAAGTGTCTAAGGTCAAATTTCAACTCAGTTCCTCCTGACTCCAGTGCTGGTGCTCTAACCAACGTGCCACCTAGCCGCCTCCTATACCAACACTACATTCTATCTAAGGGTAGAGGTGCTGAGAGGAAGGATTTGCAAAGGACAACATCAGTGTTTGTTTTAGGAGGACAGAAACAGAGGGAAAGGCTATAAACTTAGGAATAATTTGTAAGGAGCCCATCATCTAAAAAGATGATTTTAGTTTCTGCAGAAAGAGAACCTGGGGATGCAGCAGATTGGAGGAGATAGATGTAGCTGTTTAGCAAAATTCCCAGATGAGGATTTTAATTACATAATAATAAGGATAAAAAGGCAAGGATAAAAATCTCAGGACACTGCTCACCTGGACCTGGATGGGCATGGATATATCAGCTGCAGCTTGGTTTCCTGAACTCCCCTTACAGGCAATGGCCAGCCCATGGGAAATGGGTGGAACTAAAGCAGAAAAAGGTAAAGAATGAGACCAGCTCTATATAAGCCTCTCCCTTTCACCAAATGGGAACTCTAAACCACTAATAAACTGTTGATTCTGTCACAACAGGTTTAGGACCTTCCTTCTGATTAACTGTCAGGTTAAGAGGAGTAAGGGTATAGTGCAAGGTCAAAATCACAGAAACCAAACATTAAGAGCAATTAGAATGTAAATTCTGACGCTAAGCCAGATTAGTAAAGGCATACCCCAGACAAAAAGACATTGATTACTGAGTCACTGATTTAGCTGGCAGACTTCTGAAAAGGTAGTCTTTTTTATTTTTTTTTTAATCCCACTTTAGATCATGGCTTAAACTGTCTTTTACCTCTCCAGTCCAGTCCTAGGCTAGTAACCTAGCTATACTAACTGGTTAAGACTGATTCTCTGTGTAGGATGAGTTCGGTGTTTTCACCTCTTCTAACTAGTGTACAGGCATTCTCTAAATCCTTTCCATATGGCCCTGAATGACTCTGTCATAAAGATTTTGGGGCCCCTGCTACTGTAATTCTTTACCTTAGGATTCAGGACAAATTAAATCTTTCTTTTATAACTTCAAATTATATATTGAAACCTTTTATTAAGTTCCTGTTTCCATGTGGGGCCCTTCTGTTCCTTCATTCATTGACAGAGGTGAGACAGCTGACAAACACAGCACCAAATGAACATTTACACCATTTTGAGCTAATTTTAATAGCTCTGCCCAATTTCCCCATGTTCTCATGCTGATACCTACTGCTCCTTTCTAGAATACCATTTTTATACTACTGCCAATACTTT
The DNA here is from genome assembly GCF_900497805.2 of Vombatus ursinus. Lineage (NCBI taxonomy): Eukaryota > Metazoa > Chordata > Mammalia > Diprotodontia > Vombatidae > Vombatus > Vombatus ursinus. The sequence goes on along the minus strand of NW_020944512.1, from coordinate 132,823 downwards.
AAACATATAGTGAAATACAATTTATATTTTAAATAATAAGACTATTTCCTCACAGGATTAGAACCTGAGGATGAGACAGAGAATTGAGATAAAGTACTAAGTGTGCTATTTCAAATGAGATTGACACCATTAGAACTGACCACCAACACTTGAAAGTTTTGAGAATTAGGTGACACATTCTCTGGAGAGTCCCATGATAGGCACAGCTTATCACCAGATTGACTCACATCCCCTGGAAAGTCTCATAGTGGGCAAACATCCTATGATCAGATTGACTTACCTCTCCTCATGGTCAGCCAAAGTAACAGATTAGGATTTTGTGGTTGGATTATAGCCCATCAGTATGGAGAAGTTGGATTCTTACAAATTTTACTAATAGAGCCTGTATAATCAAGTCTGAATTTGACTCACAAATATTGATTAGATATACCGATTAAGTACAATTTTCAATGAATTATGGAATATAAATTTTCAAATTTTATAATAGGCAACTGAAGTTATAGGCTTAAGGGAGTTCAAACTCACATAATGAGAGGGCCAACCCAATAGTGGGTTCATCATTAATACATAATAAATTGACTAAGGCTTATTAAAACAATACAAAATAAAGTGGAGTATCAATTTAAAAATAAAAGAATTGGGTAATACCTTCCTCCTTAGCCTGTCTCTGGCTCTCTATCCTTGCTTTTCTACCCTGCCTCTTGACTTTCCAATTTGATTCTAACACAATTCTTGCTTCTTGAACCACAAGCATTGTTATGTCTCTCTATCTCCCATACTTCTCTAACTAGATCTCTCATTACTTTAAAATATAGGGCTAAGACTCTTCTAAAGATGGTAGAGTGGGCAGAAACCAAACAACCCAGCCTTCTCATGACAATTCCAGCAACGTTAAAGAGATAGCACTATATCTAGAAATGATTAAGAAAACAAAATTGGGTAAGAAAAGGTTAAAAGGAGAAATTACTTTATGAAAATGGGGCATGAAAGGAAGAACTAATATAGAGGAAGCAGGTGAGGGTGGAAGGTAGATAATATTGGAACCTTAATCTCATGTGCGTTGAAGAAGAAACAATATATACATCTGAAGAGGGTTAGAGGTGTTCTGAACTTCTACAGAGGTGAGAAAACTGGGGGATAAGGGAGGGGAGGGACTTTCAAAAGGGTATAGAGATTAATATTAGGAGGGTGAGGTGAATAGATAAGATAATAATAGATGAGGGAGGGACTTTTAGAGGGGTGGGTAAAATAAAGAGCAAGAGAGTAAGGGGAGAAGACAAGGTAATAGAGATAGGGTAAAAAGAGAGGCTGAGAAGGAAAATAGTGAATAAAAATAACTGGCCATAGACCAGTTATAAAGTGAAAATGGATACATGACCTAGATATAAACAGATTTTACAAGAAAATGAGAAGAACATGGAACATATGACTTATCAGACTTATGGATAAGTGAATAATTTATGAATAAACAAGAGATAAAGAGCAAAGTTGGGTGTAAAATGGATAATTTCAATTACATGAAATTAAAAAGTTTTTGTACAAATTAAACAAATATAGCCAAGATCATAAGGAAAGCAGAAAATTGGGGGAAAATTTTTATAGACAGTGTATCAGATGAAGGTCTCATATCTAAAATATATAAAGAATTTTGTCAAATCTATAAGAATACAAATCATTGCCCAATTGATAAATGGTCAGTGTACATGAACAGGCAGTTTTCTGATGAAGAGATCAAAACAATGCTCTAAATCATTATTGACTGGAGAAATGCAAATTAAAATAACCTTGAGATATCATTTTACACCTATCAGATTGGCTAAAATGATAGAAGGGGATGTGGAAAAATTGGGACACTAATTCATTATTGGTAGAATTATGAAATGATCTAACCATTTTAGAGAGTAATCTGGAATTATGCCCAAAATGTTATTCAACTACCTATATTCTTCCCCCCGCAATACCACTACTTGGTCTATTTCTGATGACACTTAGGAAAAAGGAAAAGAACCCATATATTCTAAAATGTTTATAACAACTCTTTGTGGTGGCAAAGATCTGGAAATTGCAGGGATGCCCATCAACTGGGGAATGACTGAACAAGATGTAGTATATGACTGTGATGGAATACTACTGTGCTATAAGAAATGATGAGCTCAGTGTTTTGTTTTTTGGTTTTTTTTTAGAAAAACATGGAAAGACTTGCATGAAATAATAGAGTGAAATGAGTAGAACCAAGAGAACACTGTATACAGTAATAGCAATATTGTTTTAAGAATGACTTTGAGCAAATAAGTTATTTTGAATATTATAAATTCCCAAATTAACTATAAAGGACACATGAAGAAAGATGCTATCTGCATTCTGAGAAAGAACTGTAAGTATGCATAGAATAATTTTACATATATCTACCTAATTGGAGCTAATGGTAGCTATCTCTAGGGTGGAGGTAGAGGGAAGAAAAAAAAAGAAATTTACATGATAATTTTGTTGTGTATTCGAAAGGAATAGCAAGTTGTGCATAGTGGATCTGCAGTTTCACGAGAAATCATCTTTTTATCATACTATGCTATGGAAATGCTTGTTTTATTCCATAAATTAAAAATAAAATTAAAAAACAAAAAAAAATCTAAGGAAAAACACAATGGTAAACATAAGGAAAGGGTCTATTCAGAAAAGGCTTGCCCAGGAATGAAGATCACTAAAGCCTCTCATGTTGAGCATTAATCTGATACTGTGTCCTCTGGGTTCAGAAGCCATTGGACACTCTTACTAGCAGGGCAACCATCAGGCTACACTCTGCATAAGACATACCAGTACTGGATGCTGCGAGGGAGGGTGCAGGGCACTCCAGTTTACTGCTGCAAGGCCCACCCTGCATACACCACTGTAGCATACAGGGCAGAAATAAACTCTTAAGTACCAATAAACTTGGTACTTAAACACAGCTTATCACCCAGACCCTAGATAAAACAGCTCTGTACCTAAACAGCTCTGTCCACTATTCATTCTGGAAATGTACCAATCCTGGTCCCAAAACAAAGTGCCATTTCAGGAAGTAATGCTGGGAAAATGAGTGAATATAACAAAACACTAACAACAACATCTCATAGAGCCTGGGATGTTGAAGACATAAACCCAGACAAATAATTCCATATCATCTAAAAGCAAAACCTCAAAGAATATCACAATTAAGCACTACTGGATTCACAAACTCTATTGGAAGAAATGAAGCAAGAGTTGAAAAAAAAATCATATAAATGAAATGAGAACTCTAGAGGAAAAAATTGGAAAGAAAATGAGAATTCTTTAGGAAGATATCTGAATAATAAATCCCCTAGTACAGAAGGTGTAAAACATGACTTAAGTAATAGACTCCTTGAAGATAAGATCATACTAGACAGTGATCAATGATTCCCCTAGACCATGAAAGTACTAGAACAAAACTGAAAGACTAAAAAAAATCAGAGAATATAAGGCATCAAAAACAAATGATCAATAAAACAGGTCAAAAATGGTAATAGAAGAATCTTTAAACTACCTGAAATCCTCAATCATAAAAAGCCTAGATATATTTCAAGAAATCATGAATGAAAACTATCCAACTCACTAGATCAGAGGGCAAAGTGAAAATATATCTTAAAAAATCCACTAGTCACTTTTTAAATTTTTTTTTTCCAGGCAATTGAGGTTAAGTGACTTGCCCAGGGTTACACAACTAGTAAGTGTCATGTGTTTGGTCTGAGGCCGAATTTGAACTCAGGTCCTCCTGACTTCAGGGCCAGTACTCTATCCACTGTGCCACTAGCTGTCCCAAAAGTTGTCTCTTTTTTTGTTGTTGAGGCAATCGGGGTTAAGTGACTTGCCCAGGGTTACACAGCTAGTGTCAAATGTCTGAGGCCAGATTTGAACTCAGGTCCTCCTGACTCCAAGGCCAGAGCTTTATCCACTGGGCCATCTAGCTGCCCCAGTCACTTTTTTTTTTTTAAAAACACAATTATTTTATTGATTTCTTGCAATCAAATACTGCCAACTAGCATTATACTGATTACTTCTCACAAAAACAAAAACAAATACCCTCAGGAATGTCATGGATAAAATCTAGAACTTTCAGGTTAAAGTAAAAATACTGCAAGCATTCAGCAAGAAGAGTTAAAGTATCAAGGAGCCAGAGTCAAGACTGGAGAGGACCTGGTAGCTAATCCTAAAAATGACAGGTAAGCTTGGAATACAGTATTATAGAAATCAAAGGATAAAGGCAAACAAACAAAAATAGCTTCTTTGACAAAGCTAAGTATAATCTTACCGAGGAAAAACAGCATCTTTAATGAAATACAGAACTTCCAAGTATTCCTCACAAATAAACCAAAGCTTAGTAGATACTCTGAAATATAAACACAGGAGTCAAGAGAAACATAGAAAGTTACATACATTTGAGCAACTGAAAGGAAATATATAAATATGAAATATTTGAAGAGGGAGAAGAGGCAGTTGTCTTAGATGAGCCCTAATACTTTCGAGGATCAAAGAGTAAATAAGGCAGAGGGCCTATGAGATGTTTTATTATATTCTGTTGATCTTGAGAGAAAAAAAGATAAGGGAAGGAAAAAGGAATATAGTAGGGAAGGAAGAGAAAGGAAGACAGAAGAATTTACTATCTCAAATAATCAAGGTTGGAAGAGCATAAAAACATGGAGGAGAAGTAGAGGAAATGGTAATCACATGAACCCCTCTCTTACATAAACCAGATAAAAGTGGGTTGAACACACACACACACACACACACACACACACCCCCACCAAATTTGGTGTAGAATACATTAACTCAACAAAAAATCAGGTGGGAACAGGGAGAGGGAAGAGGGGGACAAAGAGGAAAAGTAAATTCAGGAAAGGATTAGTATGAGAGGACTCCTTCACTGGGAGGAAGAATAGTGAAATGGAAGAAATTTCACAAAGTATAGATTACTACTATTTGGTATACTCTCAATAACCTCTTCTTTGTAAGAGCAGACAAAGACAGGGGAAAATATAAAAGGATAGTGTGAGGGATTGTCTGATGTTGGCTACTGCCAAGTGGAGATTGTGGCAAGATGGGGTAGGAACTGGGTATTAGGAAGTAGCCGGAGCATGTACTCCTGAGGCAGGGGGCTGTGCCACGTGGGAATGGGACGGCAGAGAATGAGTTCCCTTTGTCTAGTCCCCTCCCTAAGTACAACGTCAACCCCAGATGTCTCCTTCCTGACTTCCTGGGTCATGTACTTTCCCTTTGTGTAGCACTGACCCCAGAAGCCTCCTCCTGGTATCTGGGCCTGACTTCCTGGGTCACGTACTTTCCCTTTGTCTATGCACTAACCCCAGACGCCTCCTTCCTGTACCCGGTCCTAGCCTCCTGCGTCACTTCCTCTCCCTTGGTGCGCTAAACCCAGACATCCCCTTCCGGTATCTGATCCTACAATCAATGACTAGTAGGCGGGCTGAGGAGGAGGGGCTAAGTAGGTACTTAAGGAACGGTAGTGGTAGGAGCTCATTCTCTCTTTTGCTCCTGCTGTCTTGCTCTGGCCTTCCTGCTTGGCCTTGCTGTGATGGCCTCTGAATAAAGCTCCAGTGTTGGCACCTCCTGATCGGCTCGTCTCTGTGTGTTTATCCGGGTGGGCACCAAAGACTGGTAAGTAGTATGACTCTGGCAGCCTGCTCCTTATAGGAGGAGAGTGCACGGCGCAGCCGGCACAGGATAGGATAGAGGGGAATAGAATTTACAATTATATCTGTGAATATGACTGGGATGAACTCACCCATAAAAAGCAGGAAAGCAGCAGAATAGACTAGAAAGCAGAATCTAGCACTTAGTTGTTTACAAGACACTTGAAACAGGAAGATTCACACAGCATTTTAAAAAGGAGCTGGAACAAAATCTATTATGCTTCAGGTGAACTCAAAAAAGGAGGAGCAATAGTTTTCTCAGACAAGGTAACAATAAAAACAGACTTGAAAAATACTATAAAACTAACAGAGGGGGATGTCAGTGTATCCCCTCTTATAAGATAATCTAAACAAAAGAAATTAAGGACCCAAACAGAATTCTAGAAAACTTAGATATGTACACTAGCAAAGGTTTAAAAAAAAAAGAGAGAGAGAAATAACAAATGTTGGTGGGACTAGGGCAAAACAGACACACTACAGCATTGTTGGTAGAGCTGTAAAATCAGTCCTACCATTCTAGAAAATAATTTGGAACTATGCCCTAAAAGTTACTCAACTGTTTTTTATCATCTTTGTCAATGTGATAAGCTATGAAGTAGAATCTCAGTATTGTTTTAATTGAGATTTCTCTTATTAGTGATTTGGAGTATTTTTTTTATGCTGTTGATGGCTTAAATTTTTTCATTTGAAAACTGCCTGTTCATATCCTTTGACCATTAACTATTGGGGAATGGTTCTTGTTTTTATAAATTTGAATCAGTTCCCCATCTCTCTTGGATCTCTTGGGATCTATATCAGAGAAACCTGCTACAAAGATTTTTTTTTCCAGTTAACTATTTCTCTTCTAATTTTAACCATATTGATTTTGTGCAAAAATGTTTCAATTTTATGTAATCAAAAGGTATTTTCTTCTTTATTCCTTTAGTTTGTTTGTAATGTGACCTTCTATATGCAGTTCATTTCCATTTGGAGCTTTTTGTACAGTGTTATATCTTGGTCTAAACCTAATTTCCACCCCTGCATGTGTCCCAACTTTGAATTTCTCACCTGACTTTAAACCTATAACATCATCTTGACCATCACCTTTTGAGAGATAGCATGGTGTAAGCACACTGGTTTTAAGAGTCATAAGACCTATGAAGAAATTTCTATACTCACTCCTTCAGCTTCCTTACTATCTGTCCATTTTGTCTGGAGGAGAAGATATACTATCTTCAAGTATGTGAAAGGCTAACATGCAGAAGATAGATTAAACTTGTTCTGGTAGGCTCCTGAGGGCAAAATATATTTGAGTTGCAGAGGCAGATTTAGGATTGATATAAAAAAACCCAAAAACTTCCTAATCAATAAAATGGGCTACCCTGGGAAGTTTTTGTTCACTAGAGGTCTTCAAATGAAGGCTGGATGACTAGTCACTTGTCAGGGATGGGTTTTTTGGGGTTTTTTTTTTGCTTTTTGATGAGGCAATCAGGGTTAAGTGACTTGCCAGGGTCACACAGTTAGTAAGTGTCAAGTGTCTGAGGCCGGATTTGAATTAAGGTCCTCCTGACTCCAAGGCCAGAGCTCTATCCACTGTACCACCTAGCTGCCCCTTAAAACTGAATTTCATCTGCCTTCTTTTCCCCAAGGCAATCAGGATTAAGTGACTTACCCAAGGTCACACAGCTAGTAAATATCAAATCTTAGACCAAATTTGAACTCAGGTCCTCCTGAGTTGGGTCTCTATTCACTGAACCACTTAGCTGCCCCCATGTCAGGGATATTTTAGAGGGGATTCTTGTTCACTTATGGTTAGAACTAGGTATCTTCTGAGGTCCCTTCCAACTCTGAGATTCTATGACTTGGGTTCAAGTTCCAGTTCTCAAACTCTATTATCCCTTCTAAGCTTCAGTTTTCACATCCATAAAATGAAAATGTTAGATGATCAGCGAGAGGGAGAGGGAGAGGGAGGTGGGGAGAGGGGGGGACGGAGGGGGAAAGGGAGAGTAGGAGAAGGGGAGAGGGGGAGAGGGAGGGAGATGGAGAGAGGGAGAGAGGGAAAGAGGGAGAGAGGGAGAGAGAGAGAGAGAGAGAGAGAGAGAACAAATGAACATGAGAATTATCTTAGGTGCTACCTGCTCTTTAAGGGCAGTGAATTTCTACTAAAGTTTCCTTCGCAACTTTGTCCAAATTGGTCCCATCAAAAATTTGATGACTCAACTTTATGTATCTCTTTCAAGCCTCTCTGCAAATAAAGAATGTTACTACAATTCTTTAAAAGCCAGAAACCTGAAGGAAGATAGTAGTATTAATAATGTTTCCTAGTCATATTCAAGTTCTTCTCTACTCACACCCTGATTTCTAGGCTGGCCTGATTTCTCTTAGGTCCATGGCAATTTGTATGAATGTTCTCAAGTTCCCAAGCACAGGCAGTGCCCCAAATCACACAACAGTAGAAAGGAAACCAGGTGCCAATTTTATCAGTGCCAGACCACTGATGAGGAGGCAGAAATCTTAAAATGGAAACTCATAAATTCATGTTCCTTGCAGGGGCCTGTGAATATGTGAAATCAAAGCTCTTCTGGGGTTAGAAGCCAAGTGTCCCACAATTCCAGTGACAAGAAAGGTGGTGGTGTGGGTCTCAGACCAAAGGCCACCACACCTTGGTCATTCCTACTCCATTCTTGAGCCATCAAACTACCACAGAAAAGGGTGACTAGAATGGTGAGAGGACTATGGAACATGCCATTCAAAAGAAGATCAGATGAAGAAACAGAATGACAAAGATGGGAATAAGAGAAAGTCCAACTACTGTGACAAACACTGAAGAAGAGCTCTGGCCTGAGCAGTGACTGGGAAATCCAAAGAGAAGATACAGTGGATTGATTATTTTTCCAAGAAGGTCAGCACAGGTTGGTACCTGTTGGCCTGTGGGCCCATGGAAGAGGTTCAGCTAGGAAGGCCCAAGTAGGGACTATGGAACAAGAACTAAGCTGAGGCCTATGATTATATAGAGGGCAAGGAGCAGGAATAGGGGGAGCCAGAAGCTGGGGCACTCTGATCCCTGAGCATGGTTGTGGATCCAAGCAGAGACTAAAGAGATTTTAGCTGTGCACTGGACAGTAGGCTAGATGAAAAGTGAACCTGTAACTGGGCCCTAGATTCAGCCCAAACACCTGAGATGGACCCTGAAACCGAGTAACCAGGGTAGGGCAGCTACATGGCGAACAGAAAGAGTGCTGGGCTGGAAGTCAGGAAGACTTCTGAGTTCAAATCTAACCTCAGATACTTACAAACTTACCCTGGGCAAGTCACTTCACTGTTACCTCAGTCTCCTCATCTGTAAAATAGGGATAATAATAGCACCTCTCTTCCAGGGTTGTTGTGAGGACCAAATGAGATAATAACTTTAAAGCACTTAGCACAGTTCCTGGAACACAGTAAGTACTATACAAATGTTAGCTATTGTTAATTAATAATAATAATGATGATGATGATAATCAGGGGTAAACCTACAGCTGTCACTCTGACCAAGGATGGGCATCGTAGACGTGACAGCCTTCTCCACTTCCATTTAATTACTGCTGACTGCCACCAAAAAGACATCCTACATTCTAACCTACTAGGTCCATTATGAATTTATGTAATCTAATCTCAATTGGGCTCTCGTTGGGGCCAGGCAATCCCTTTAAGTCTCTCTTACTTCCTATCCCATTTTCTACAGACCAAGCCTTCTCTTCTTTCCTCAAGCCTCCCATATCTTCCCTCCCTCCACCCTCTCAGAAGACTTTGCTTTGTACTTTGTGTTTACTGAAAAAATTAAGGCCATCCAGCATCCTCTTCTCCCCCTTTTTATACCTCAAACCTTCTAAACAACATTCTGATTTTCTCCTCCTTTGCTTCAACCCTGCAAAAGATGGCCTTCTCCTTGGCAATGACAACTCTTCTATTCATGTCCTTGATCGTCTCCCTTCCTTTCTTTCTCCCTAATTGTCAAATTCTACTTATCTATTGGCTTTTCCCCTGCTTTCTATAAACACTTTCAAATCTACCCATTCTTAAAAAGTTCAGTTTTTTAAACTAAGTTCAGTCACCTAGTTTTGCAATCAAGAAGCCATATTCTAGTCGCTATTCTCACTTATTGCCTACATTCAATCAATTGCCAACTATTATCAACTTTACCTCCCTAACATCTCTCACATCTGCTCCTCTCTATTTACACTTAACTACTATAGTTCAGCCCCTCATTACCTCTTGTGTAGACTGTTGAAATAGTCTCCTAATTGGTCATCTGTAGCCAGCCTGCCTCTCCCTTCTGTAATCCACCATCCACACATATTTTGTGGAATGTTATATCTAAAGTGTAATCTGACTGTGTTATTGCCTTGTTCAAGAAGTATCAGTGGCTCCACAGGGACAGATAGGTGGTACGAGGCCTGGAGTCAAGAGGACTTCAGTTCAAATCGATCCTCAGCCACTCACGAGCAGTGTGATCATGTTTGCCTGTTTCCTCAGCTGTAATATGGTGATCATAATATCGCCTAACTCCCCAGGGTTGCTGTGATGATCAAATGAGATGAAATTTGGAAAGTACTTAAATGCCTGGCACATAATAGTTGCTTTTAAAAAATGATTGTTTCCTTCCTTCCTCCACACTGCCTGTAGGACGGCAGTTCTTAACCTTTTTTGTGTCATAGACTCTTCTGGCAGTCTGGTAAGGCCTATGGACCCTTCTCTGAATGATGTTTTTAAATGCGAAAATAAAATATAAAGGAAAAAAAAATTATTAAAAGAAATTCATGGATCCCAGGTTAAGAACTCATGCTTGAGGCTAAAATATAAACTCCTCTGTTTGGTATTTCAAACCTTAAGCAGTGTAACGTCAGTCTATCTCTCCAAGCTGCCTATGGCCACTCGAACATTTTACTTGCTGTTTCCCATATACCTCCTGCTTTGCACTGGTTATTATCTCATAACTGTTCTTATTTATCTCTGCTCCTTTAAACCCCTACCTCCCTTCCGATTCAGTCAACTGTCACCCCCTGTAAGAGGCCTTTCCTGTTTCCCCAGTTATCAGTCACACCTTTCTCCCACTATCTATGTTTTATATTTATTTTTCTGGTTACCTGTTGTTTCTCCCAGTAGAATAAAATGCTTAAAGACAGGGACTTTTTTTTTTTTGCCTTCATAGCTACAGCACCTGACAGTGCCTGACAACGTACTAGGTAATTAATAAATGCTTCTTAAAATGAACTAAATTGACTGGAAGAGGAAGGATATGAGAGAGAAATGAGAAAGGCAGGATTTAAGAAAAGCCAAAAGGGAGAAAGAAAGGAAGAAAATACTGAATGAAACAAGCGAGGAAATATAAATATGTTGATTTTTTTTTTAAACTAAAGGAAAGAATTAAAACCAGCCTCTCCTTAGAAAACAACAACAACAACAAACAAACCAATATCCTTTGGAGACAAGTGTTTCATGTGTAAGGAACAAGAAGACCACTATAGTTGGGCTAGATAGAGTATATAAAGACTGGAAAGGAAGGAGGCCCAATTATGATGTTTTAAATGACCAAAAATTTATATTTGTTTCTTGGATAGAATTTGAGTAGGTAGGGTCATATGGTTAAACCTGTGTTTTAGGTAAATCATGGCAGCTGTGAGGAGAATGGATTGGAAAAGACTTGAGGCAAAGAGGCTTTACATAAGGAAGCTGCTGTAATGATACAAATAAGAGGTGATGAGGACCAGGACTAGGGTGGTGGTTGTGTGATTGGAAAAAGGGACTTATGCCAGAGATGCTGTGAAGATCAAAACAAGATTTGGGAACTGACTGGTGATTTATCACATCTGGGCATAAAACTAAAAAGGACTAGCTAATCATTACATGAAACAATTCAAAGGGAAAGGGCAACAGTGTGGTACAGCATAAGCTTTGGAAGCAGAGAAAGGGGCCAGATTTAAATTTCTTGGTTCTGCCACTTCCAAGTGGTTTTGGCAAGTCATTTATTCAACATCTCCAGGGCCTCTGTGACCTCCTCTTTAGAAAAAGCTGGGGCAAGGGAGGGAGAGGATAAAGGAGGGATCTCTAGAGGGGAGGGTGAGGGAACTGGTGAAAGGTGAGTATAGAAAGGTGTTTAGATTAATGGGAATGAGGGATTAAGGGAGGGATGGGGGGGTAGGTTAAGTAACAGGAGGGCAAGGTAGGGGGTAGAAATAAAGTAGAGGAGTCAGGAGGTGTAGGAAATAAGAGACAAGCACAAATATAAAAACAAAGATCGGAGTAGAATTTGTCAAGGAAAGTACATGTCTATGTATGTGTGTATGTGTGTATGTGTATACATGTATATGTGTATGTATATGTCTATATATAAATATATCCATGCTTAATTGTAGCCTTCTGGGGAGTGGAGGGAGGAAGGGGGAAAAAAAAACAAAGTAAAAAGTGCACAGCAGAGAACAAAAGAAAACTTATAAGGAAGCAAAGAAAGGATGGACAAGCCCTCAACACATCTTATGTATTAGATAGGCTTTCCTGAAATGGAAATTTATTGCGATGTATTTTCAATCATCTCTTACCTTCTGCTGTGCACATGACGTGCTTTTCTTTTTCTTATTTCATATTTAAGTTTAAATATTTAAGTTTATAATGTGCTTCTTTTTCATTTCTCTAATATGTATTTAAGTTTCAGTATTTAAGCCTAAATTTTTTTAAAAAACTAAAAAGGGACGGGGGAAGGAAGATAACCTTTCGCTTCCTGTGAGGTTTAAAAAGGTTCCAGAGACATAATTTCAAGGTAATTTAATCGTTTTTTATCAATAATGCCAGCATTTTGGCAAAAGAATAATCATTTGGCCATTTTCTCAAAGACCATCATGGTGGTAGGCTCATAAGTTTACAAGCCCTTTTGGAAAAGGAGTGGCAATCAACTCTAACTGGCTAACAACATGAACATTACAGTGGAGGGCTGGACCTGAACTTTGATTATGTCATCCATTTCTAAATGTCCCCCACCCCCTCAATGCACCCTTAGGCAATCTATTCAAAGAATTTATGCTCCACCCAAGCCTCAGCGGAACTCCGGGGCTACTCCACCTGGGTGGGGTCTGAACAACAAAGTCCAGTCTCATTATCAGCAAAGTCCTTCATGAGACAGAACTTTAAAAAAATCAGGACTTTAGAAAAATGGGGTGGGGGGGCCTTCTGGATCTCCCCAAATCATTGGTTATTAATAATAATTTCTCTCATCCCCTACCAGTTCAGTTAATATTCTTTGACAAGGTTTTTTTCCTCTGCGTGCTTGGTCTCTCATTGTATGTAATATATACATTCTGGGTAACATTTATTTAAAGTAGCTTCCTTATTTTATACCGGGGGAGGGGGAAAGAGAAGGCGCTGCAGCTACACTTCCTGATCCCTCCTCCGGGGGTCACAAACACTCACTCACCTAAGAGCCAACAGGTGGAGGAAACAGGACCGATGGAGCCCGAAGCGGGATGGCCCCGCCCCCGCCCGCCCGGCTCCGCCCCTCCCGCACCGGGCGGAAGACGGGCCAGGGCTGAGCCGGTACCCGGCTGGCACAGGCCTTCCTTCCCCGAGCCGCCTGCCTGTAGTTCCTACAGCTGCTCTGTCCCCGGCCGCCTGAGGGATCCCCGATCCTCGGGGAAGGGAGAAAAGGGACACTGACCCTGGGGCGTCCCCTGCACGGGCAGTGGACCAGGAGCACTCCTTGCAACCCAGCGGAGGAACCAAAGAAGGCCAGACAGGAAGTTTGGCTCCCCGCCTCACACGCACCCTACCCCCTACTTCTCTCCGTGACACTTCCCGTTACTCTCTAGGAGAACCGGAGGACCACTCACCTCCCTCGGCAAGGCTTCGGTTTCTCTTAAGCGCATGTGCAGCCAGGGCCTGGCCCGGGGGTAGGGGTCTGGGCAGCCTCGCTCATGTGCCTGCGCGGGAGATTTTAAGTTCGCCGTCCCACGTGAACCCGTTAGCTCGCCACCGAAAAGCATTGAAAGCTACGTTTTAGTCTGACTGGCTTGCCACCTTGTATACCCTTGGGTCCATTAGATTGTAAATTCCTTGAGGGCAGGGTCAGTCTAATGCCTCTTTTTGTATCCCCGGCGCTAGGTACTTAATAAATGCATATTTAACAAATATGAGTGAAGATGCTCGACAGATGCAGAAAGAACTGGGAAGAAGAGGGAAACACAGTTTGAAAACATTAAAATACAAATGGTGTGGTTATCACCATAATAAATAATTACTCAATGTTAAGATGTTAGTCTGTAAAATATACTATCTATAGGATTTTTTTTTCAGATAATTAAAACATTAATTCTCAACATGGCATTTTTGTTCAGAAAATGGATAGGTTCTCCATTAATGATTTCATTGCTACAGGAACTCCCTTCACCAATGTAGGTTGGCATCTTCTTTGAAACTTGTCCTAGAGACAACAGTTAGTTAAACTACTTGCCAGTGTGTATCAGGCAAGACTTGAACCCCAGTCTTCCTTTCTGTAAGGACAGCTCTCTATCCACTTTACCAAGCTGCTTCCATTAGTCATAATAAAGTATAATATATTTACTATCAAACATATTTACTATCAGAATAGAAATGCAATAGAAATAATAAAACAGGAAAATAAACAATTAGAATTTTTTTCAAGGATGAAGAATTTGAATTTTTTAAACAACGCCCAGGAGATTTTTTTTTTCCTTTCTGGTACCTTTTGCCTGTTCCCTTCTAATAGCCTCATCAAGAATGTCCTGATGCATGTGGAGATCGCACTGGTAAAATTTTTATATAGATAAAAAAGTTGATGATGTTTATAAATAATAAAATATGGAGGGTTTAAAATTTTTTTTGTATATTCCTCTCCATTTACTTGATAAATAAACAATGCTTCAATATTCTCACAACTATGTTGTATCCAGACCTCATCTTTGTTTATCTGCCCTAGTCCAACTGCTTTCCCATCTTTTCTTTCTTCTGCATTATTTTCACCTCTTCCAATTAAACATCTGGGACAATGATGTTAGAATTCAACTGTTACAACTTACTGGTTTTGATGGTGAGAAGAATTTGTCATAAATTCTTAGCATATCTTTTCCATTTTTCTTCTGTTTGCTGTTGTACCAGTTTCCTCCTTAAAGGCACATGTAATGACTTCACCTTGTTTAGTCTCCTGTCATGTTTCTGTAAAAGTTCTTTTTCCTTTCACTGCTTTTCACTGTTTTGTGAGGCAATACTGCTTGTGATTTTCTATCACCATTCTCTGTAAAATTTTACAAATTAGTTATATTCAGTACCAGAGGAAGGGAGTGGATTAGATTCCCTTTAGGTAAAGTTTTTTTAATGATCCAAGCTTCTCCCTGAAACAAAAGTCCATCTTTTAATGTCATATTCTTCTGGTTATGTTGTATGTCTGTGAGTCAAGAAAAACCTCAGTATCTGGAGGACTGAAGCGGAGGATCATCCAAAGGGCAATGCAGAAGTGCATGTTGGGCACAAATAGACTTCAATACATTATAAATAAAGTTTATGAGAAGAAATGGTGTAAAGGATAAAGGAACATTGAATCAGTCCATAAAATGGGCTGGTCATATGGTGAGAATGAGGAATAATTTATGAGCAGCCTGCATGCTCCATTAGCATCTTTTTTTTTTTTAATCTTAGGAGAACAAGAGAAAGGCCCCTTGCATTTGCTTGGACCTCATAGTAAATTTATGGGAGGACATGGACAAGTGTTGCATGAAATGAGTGGGTATAAATGACTTGTGATTGGGATAATGGGGGGGGAGTGATTCAAATCAATGAGATCACAATTCCACTGGAGAATTGGAGCACTAGTATCCATTGCATCATATTTAGTTATAACAACACACTATTTTAAGGGTTTGGTTTTTTTTTTTACATGAATAAGTGAAGGTTCTGTGATTTCATCAGTGTAGGAAACTACCTATGTGGGAACTCTGTCCACTGATACAGAACAGCACATCTATGACACAGTAAATAAGGCCTAAGGCCTAGGGAGATTACTGAGATACACAGAGGTTAGGTAACTTGCTAAGGGTGAGATAGCTAATAACCTTTTGAGGTATAACTTCTGACTCCAAGCTCAGTAGTCCATCCACCAAACCAAACTGTAAAATTGTAAATGTTTAATATGGCTAAAAGAATTTAAGAAAAACATTTAAACTTAAATTTTTTTGGAAATCTTCAACGACCGAAACTTCGATATGGGTACATTCTCTTTGTATAAAGATCACGAATCCTTTATGATTTATTTAGTCATAAGGTCTTTGAGAGTACTCATGGCTAAAAAAGTAAACATTTTGTTTCCAATTTAGTGATAAACTTTTCTGAACTTAACTTTATTATTTTCTTTTTTTTGGTTAGGCAATGGGGTTAACTGACTTGCCCAGGGTCACACAGCTAGTAAGTGTTATGTGTCTGAGGCCACATTTGAACTCAGGTCCTCCTGAATCCAGGGCCAGGCCTCTATCCACTGCGCCACCTAGCTGCCCCCTGAACTTAACTTTAAACAATAAAAAGTTAAAATACTTTGTAAATATTTGTATTTCAGCATCTAAAATATCACTAACAGTTTATCAGTTATCTGACACTAACCTTTTATTTTTGGTCCATTTACTTTTATATATTTCTAAAGAATCTTTTCAGAGATCTGCCATATTCCCAGAATGTGTTAGGGCAGGGACACATGCCCCTTGGAAAACTTGTTTGATCTACCTAGGCCAGGATGGCTTGGGATAAGAAACATCTCATCGATGAGAGGCCCTGAGTGGAGTGGAAAACCACCAAAGTTAAACAAAACCCACCAAGACAAGAAAATGTAATTGAGGGAATAAGCATAGGCAAAAAAAAAAAAAAACAAATAGCAACATTTTTGCTTTTTCTGCAAGCAATATGATAGTTTACTTAGAGAACACTGGGGATGCAACAAAAAATTAATGAAACAACTTTAGCAAAGTACCACAATCCTACACACATCATTGGCTTTTCTGTGTATTGCCAACAAATTCCAATAGGAAATTACATTCAAAATAGTTACAAAATTTGTAAAATATTGTCGAGCCCACATGTCAAGAGATACATGATACATAGGAATTTTGTTCCAGAAAAAAGGCATACTTCAGTAAAGAGAGATAAATTTCTCATGGCTGGGCTGTATTAATATCATAAAAATGATAATACTAAATAAATTTACTTATTCAATGTCATAATCAAAGTACCAAAGGGTTACTTTATAGCAGAAGGAAAAACAACAACAAAATTAAACCTTGAGGAACAAAAGATCAAGAATCTTAAGGGAAATAATGAAAAAAAAGGTGGAAAGGAAGGAGGCCAGCAGTACAGTGCTGGTTAAAAAGTAGAAAAATTGATCAGTGGGGCAAATTAAGAATATGTGACCCAGAAATAATCAAGCATAGAAATGTAGTATTCTATAATTCCAAATATACCAATACTGGAGCAAGGACTCACTACTCAACAAAAACTTGTGGGAAAACTGGAAAAGTACCAGGAAGAAATTAAATTTAGAACATCCCACATCACATACTTATATCATATGCTTCGAATGGAAACATGACTCTGGTTTCAATCAAGCAAATTAGAGGAGAATAAAAGAATATGCCTTTTACAACTATAGATAGGGTAAAATATCAAAAAAGATAAAATTAATAATTTTAATTATATAAAATTGAAAAGTTTTTGCTCAAAATCAGTGCAGTGTAAAATCAGAGGGAATACATTTAAATGAGAAAAATCTTTGTAGCAAATTTCTCTAGTAAAGGTCTGATGGCTAAGTAATACAAAGAGCATTCAAATATATAAGAACAAAAAACATTCCCTAATAGATAAATGGTGAAAGTATATAAACAGGCAATTTTCAAAAGATGAAAATCAAGCTACGAACAACGAAGTATAATCCTATTTTCACCCAAACCTAGGGTGGTTTTACATAAAGCTGTGCTTCATACTACATATGCTGAGGGAGATGTGACTCCTGTCTAACTGGGAGACTGCTGAGGTGATGTTGCATACCTGCATAAGAGACATATTTGTTGAAGAGCTCCTGGAAGACAATTGAGATAGACAGAAGCAGAGTCTTTTGAATGTTGGATTGTGACCCTCAGAGCAGCAGATATGTGTCAGATTTAGCCCCATGTTCCTTGGCCTTTAGGGCTTCCAACTCTAGAGACTGTAATCAATAGACCTCCCCTGGTAAGATTGTTTGCTCTCCTCCTTTGAGTCAAGAATTTATCTTAGTCATAGATAAAGATCTCATTTCTTGTGTATCTTTGATACACTATAATCTGTAGAATGTCCCCAGTTTCTGTTTGCTGTTTTGCTCAGATAGAAATTGCTATTCATGATAGTCTTTTGCATAAATAGCATTTGGTAAGAAGGGGTAAAGCTTGTGAGTATAAGGGGTTGTGGGAGGACAGGCATATGAAGGCATTGTTGTTGGAGCTGTGGATTGGTACATCCATTCTAAACAGTGATTTGGTAGGGGCAGCTAGGTGGCGCAGTGGATAGAGCTCCGGACTTGGAGTCAGGAGGACCTGAGTTCAAATCCGGCCTCAGACCAAGCACTTGACACTTACTAACTGTGTGACCCTGGGCAAGTCACTTAACCCCAATTGCTTAAAAACAAAACAAAACAAAAAATAAATAGTTATTTGGAATTATATCCCAAAAGTCACTAAATTCTGCTTAACTTCTGACTCCTTGATACCACTACTAAGTATAAATGTCAAAGATATCAAAAAAGAGGAAAAGGATCTATAACTGCAAAATATCCATAGTTGCTCTTTTTGCTGTAGCAAAGAACTGAAAACCAAAGTAGTGAGCATCAGTTGGGGGACAGCTGAACAAATCATGGTATGGGAATGTACTGGACGTGATGAAAGAGTTGATTTTAAAGAAACTTGGGAAGAGTTATATGAAATGATACAGAATGAAGTGAACAGAATCAAAAGGACAATTCATAAGATGACTACAGCATTGTGAAAAAACAAACTTTGAAAGCCTTAAGAACTCTGATCAATGCAAGGACCAACAATTCCTCTAGAGTAGAGGTATCAAACATGTGGCCAATGGGCTGACCAGATTAAAATATAGTTCCTATCTGATTTTAATGTCTTGATGTATTAATCAAAAAAGAAATATATAAACATGTATCTTCATACAAGCAAGAACAATATGCTGGTCAAAAGGATCCTTATGTGTGCTTTACTTGTCCCCATTTCTATTTGATTTTGATGCTCTTACTCACATGGCACTTCTTAAACTGTGAGTCTCGACCCCATAGTTTAAGAAGTGCTGAACAGGTCGAGAGTGGAAAACGTTTAAGAAGCCCTGTAATGACCTTTGGTGATGCATGCTTCACCAAAAGTACTAAAGACATACATTTTTGGACATAGCCAATATATGAATTTGCTTGGCTTGGCTATGTTAACTTGTTACAAGAGAGGCTTTGGGGTTTTTTTGGTTGGGAGATAGGGGTGGGGAGATGGAAAGAATTAGGAAGAGAGGAATGTTACGATGACAATGCCAAAAAAAAAAAACAACAAAAAACAAGAGAATGAGTGAAAAAAGAGTCAATGTAAATTCAAAACATGCAGAAGAGAAAAAGAAGTTTAAAGTGAAATGAGGACAAGCAGGCTAGTGTTTGGTACTAACATATTGAGTTTAGTATATGTTACCCTAACCTTGCCCATGCCTACCCCCTTTCCTGAAGGGTAGGCATATTACATTTCACCTCTCCCTCAGGATTTTCTGGTAACCTTGGGGCAAGGCATTGGCAGGGTGAATGGTGTTTAGCCTCTACCATTGGTTCTAGCCTGCATCAATTTTAGGGATCACTATACCTCAGTTCCAATTAACAGTCAGATTAGCTTTTACAATGGAATTACTTATTTGTAAGCAATAGCAGGAAAAATTATACAACATTCCACCATTCTCAATTCATGGAAGCATAATCCCCAACCCCTTCCACCACTTTAGTCTCTGAGAAGGGGAGAGGGATTAGGTTCACAGTTTAGCTCAGTTTCCTTGAACTCAAGTTCCAGATTTTGGCTTTTCCAGGCTTCCCTTTTGTTCTGGCAGCAACTTCTGCCTCCAAGCTTACCAAGGTTATGGCTTAGGTTCCGGGTCTATGCCTAGAACTGAAGAAGAGAAACAGAACAAAAGCAGAAGCCTGTTTCTCAGGGCCACAGGAGCCAAATGGAAGGAGAGAGGAAGAGGAAGGTAGTCTTTCCCATCGCCTGGCTCAGTTCATGGTACCAGTGCTATGAGTGAACAGATTCAGAATCAGTTAGTAAACATTAAATGCCTACTATGTGCCAAGCACCATGCCAAGCACTGGGAGTACAAAGAAGGCATTAGATAGTCCCTGCCCTCAAAGCGCTCACAGTCTCTTGGAAATCTACTTTCCTTAACCTTTATTTTTTTTTTTTCAAATTTGCATAATTTCATTATATATCTATCTCTCTTTATATAGAGAGAGATATATAGATATATAGATATGTATATATATATATATATATATATATACAAATCTCTAAATGATGCATCTTAAGTTTAATAATTTATTGTAAATTTGTGGAGATTTTTCCTGCACTGAAATTTTGATGACCCAATATTGTGTCATGTAACCATATAGTATCGTATTGTAAACAAGTCATTACACACATACTCCTGCCCATGCATGCTGAACTTCCTGACAATGCACAAGTTTGCCTGCCAACACTTGCTTGTTAAGACCTGTCAGCGGACTTGACTACTGATCAGTTATAACTTGCATTTTGTGTGTTTATCTGAAAAATAGTGTAAGCATTATGACTTTAACTTTGTTACACAACAGATGAAACATGTACAAATGGTTTTTTAAAATTTTCTTCTCTTTTTTCCTTATGTTTTCACCAATTCAATGTCCCCCAATTGCACCCCAGGCTACCAACTCACATCCCCCCACCCCCAACACCCCCCGGGGGGCAGTATCACCCACTTTGGGATCATTTGGAAAGGAGGAAGACAACAAATAGAATCTGAAAAGGGCAGGGGAAGGGAGGGGGGCATAATCAAGTCCTGCAGTAGGATAGGAAATGATCTGAGGAGATGTGAATTACAGAGTTGATTTCATCTTGCAGAATGATGAGTTTCTGGAGATCATGAAATCCAGGAAAGTAGCCAAATGATGAGGTGAATGCCCTGGGTGCCCCCCTTAAATGGAAAAACAGGACTCTCACCCACTTTGGAAACAACTGGAAAGAAAGAGAGATAGTCTCAGTCTGGCAACTTTAAAGACACAGCCTGTTTCAACTTCACAACCAATGGAAACAGTTTACTCCCATCCACATTGTAGGGGAATGCAGAACAGCTTCTTCCACAAGCAGGTGGTTGGCATCTTCCATTTGTGTGCTTCTCTGTTAGATGATCCAGGCAGTCATAAAGCAAAGCTTCATGACACACACAATAACATATATTTTAAGCAAGAACAAAAGTTAATCTATATAAATGAGATTCACCATTTTATATACAATTCTTTTTTATGTATATTGAAATGTTCACTTTTATTGGTGTTTGTTCAGAAAAAAATAAACATAAACAAATTTAAAGAAGGAAGGAAATAAGCATTTATTAAGTATTCATCACCAGACACTGTGCTGAGCATTTTACAAATATTATCTCATGTGATCCTCATAACAACCTTAGGAGGTAAGTGCTATTATTTTCCCCATTTTTAAGTTGAGGAAACTGAGGCAAACAGTGGTGAAGTGATTTGTCCAAGGTCACACAGCTAGTTAGTGTCTGACACTATGTCAATTTTTCACTCAGATCTCCCTGTCTTCAGGCCCAGCACTGTGCTACCTCTGCCTGCCTTAAAGGGAAAAGAAAAATGAAATTATGGAAGTTGCAAAAGAATATCCATAGAATGAAACCATCAAGGGAAGCCAATCAAACAACAGATGAAATGAAGTAGAACAGAGAGCAAGAGATAACAAAAATAAAATTGCAAAACAAAGAAATGATAACAAAAGCAAAATAAGCAACTAATAAACATTTAGGACAGAATAATTTATTTGTAAGACTGGGAAAAGTACAAACATTGGGTTCTCTGGAATTGTGTGTCTTAAGGAAAATCAATCAGATGGATAACATAGAATAAGCACCACTCTTTCATGCTGAAGGATCTACAATTTGGTGTGGCACGGTGGGTTGCAGGTGTGCCTGTTGGGCTTGGCACTTGTGTTGGGCTTGGCTCTGTGGAGTTATAATGGGGCAAAGCAATTGGAAATGCATCAACCCTGCAGGACATTGTAGAGTCCCATATAACCCCAGAAATCTAAATTTATGTACTATTTAAAATGAGGGAGAATCACCCTTCAGGAATCACTACACATCTTGTTTTTATTTTTTGACTAAAATAGTCATTTTTGTTTTGTTTTCGTTTTTTGGCTGAAACAGGCATACCCTAACTGCTTTCTATTCCAACTGTCTGTGCAGTAGGTAATGAACCTCTCCCTGAGAAGGAGTCATTGAGATGGATATTTGAGACTCTGATAATACAAGGAATGTCTGTCAAATAATAATGCTTAAAAAGAAAAAAGACACAGAAAAACACAGAAAAAAATTAAAAAGTTAGACAGTGTGTTCAAGGACCTAACGAGAGAACATTTTCCAGAATGGATTTGACCAGATAGTGCAATTGTTTGAAAGGATGGTAAAGGGCTGAGAAGTGAGAGAGTGAGAGTGTAGAGAACATTGCATTATAGATAGGATTGCAGAATGTGGTTTAACGAAGTTTTTAGGTCTTTGAGACATGAGGATAAAAGCAAGATTACCAACCCTGTAAAATCATGAACACCATTTGTAGAAATGTTTGTTTTGTTCTCAGGAAGCTCATTTTAATATTTCTCAACATTTCCAAGCTTAAAATCACTGATTCTTGTATTCTTGTGATCTTGAGAAGTAGCTGAAATTATGTAACATCCTTTACAATTGAGCAATTAGAAATTTGGATTTATATTGGGTTTGATAAATTAATGGAGAACAATTATTATTCATATAATGACTGTTGGTGTTACATCTTTTGTAGCTGTGCAACAGTGATAACTACTCTATTCCAGTTTCTGAATGCAACTAATACAGAATGTCAAAATTGTGAGATGAATGAAATAGTTTTTCCTTGTAGATAATTCAGAGATGCATTCAACTAGATTAATGTTATTTGACAGACCATGAGTATTTATGTTTGAAGTCTATAACTTTAATGTGAGTTATAAAATTTTTTTGTATGGTGACTTTGGAAATGATAGTATGTAAGTGCTGTTGATTTTTGGAATAATATCTGCTATGATTACACAAGTCAAAACTATTAAACAGAGGAGACTTTTGTTTAGAAGATAGATTGCTCTTCCAGTTAAGGCTGTGTTAAGTATGCAAATATGTACACTCTGTTTTGTCAAAGAGTTAATTTGGATTTGGTAAATAGTATAGTAGATACTGGAAATTTAAATTCATTCATAGTTTGAAAACAGTAAAGTTCATCAAGAAGTAGGAATATTTGGAGTATAATCAAAATGTGAAATAGATTGTTTATGCTGAATTTAAATGATGAATTTAATGACTTTCTGTAGAAATCCAAATCAAACTGCTGTAGTCTATTAAAATGATCTTATCTTTATAGTTCTTAGACTTATATCAATGGATATTTGTGAATAAAGTTAGTCCCTTCTCACTGATACGAAATTTTCCAGAAATGGAAGTATTGAGAAAGCTTTCCCTGAATGAATGTCAACCTGTTCTCAGGAGGCTGGTACAGGAGAGTAAAAAAAGTTAAATAGAAAATTTGGGCAATAAACTAATTTTGACATTTTGTTTTAGAGCTTGCATGAAGTTTATGCAAGGGGATTTTTCAGAAGTACAATCCAAGGCCATCCTATAAATGGCCAGACAATTTAGAAAAAGGAAATTTAGACTGAGGTTGGCTTCATGAGCCAATATCTGTATGTTGCCATTTTACCCCTCAAGTAGAACAATTATAACTTTATTTTACTTCTCCCCAGCTTCAGAACAGCTCATCTGAGCCAAAAGTAATTTTTCATTACCTTGCTCCCAGTGCTTGGAATAATAATGCACTTGAGCAAAGGGGTTAATTGGACGTAATTGGTATTATTGCTTCAGTTCAAAATTTTTGGTTGAAATTTTTTCTTTACTAGCCCATCAACAAGGCTTTACCTGTCTTATCTGCCAGACATATAATCCAGATCAGAGCAATAGTGATAATTAGGTAGACCAGTAGACACTGTTAGAGTTGGAAACAGGAATACTGAGTTCAAATTCTTCCTAAGACATTTGCTACCTATGTGACTCTGGGCAATCTAATAACATCTATTATGATATGGTATATCATATATATATATATATATGAGTGAGAATATATGATATATATATATATGATATATATGAGTGACATATATGAGTGAGAATGGGACCCTGTTGCTATCTTATTACCAAATCTAAAATTGGGAATGGAGTAAAAATACTATGTTAGTGGACACCATCTCATATTTCCTTTCAAGTTAAGAGAGCAGAGAGATCAGACACAGTGGTGCAGGAAGGCCCATGAGGACGGATGACATGTTCTATGAGAGCTTTGATAGTTGCTGCTACAGTGGCAAATTTGATTGGTACCACAGTACCAAAACATGAAGAATAGGTATCAAATTGCAGTGCAGGCAAGCCTTTTGTCTTGAAATGGTGGCAAGAAGCCAATATAATCAATTTTCTAGTTGGAGGCTGGTAGAGAACCATACAGGATCATGCCATGTTGATCTTTCAGATGAGGGAGTTGTAACTGACATGATGAGCATAGTTGGGTAAAAGCAGCTGCCTCATCCTTTGTTAGGGGGAATCTAGAGTCTGCTTCCACTGAAACATGCCATCATAGCCTCCCGTATCCAGAGTGGTGATGAATCAATTCCCCAACCCCTACTGTTCTCCTAAAAGCATCAACTTGCTTATTAATTTTAGCTGAGGATGTAAGATATCTCTCATGGATACTAACATGCCTTCAAACAACTACTGCAGTAGGAAACATCCATAAAATTTTTCCATTCATCTTCACTTCAAAGGTAAAAGCCCCTGAGAGTCTAGTTACACTGTTTTCAGGCTTCAGACCATTCTGTCATACCCATAGCCACTGCTCAAGAATCAGTATAGATAAAGATATAGATATTTGCCCCGTCCCTCAAGGCTAAGTATGTAGCCTACAGTTCAGCCTACTTAGAGGACTTCCCAGGACCCCCATTTGTTGCTAGATTAATGGCTGATTGAAGTCCAGATTCATAGAAATGGACAGAAACATAGCAAGTTGGACAAAACAGCATTCCTCAGGAGCCAGGTATTCATAGATGGAAGCCAAGTACTTATTGGTAGGGACCTATTTCAATAGCAGAGGAGGTAAGGTGTTGGGGCTTGGACTGGAGACTTCAATTTTTAGTGGAGTCCAAGACCTGTTCACAAAGGGCACTAACACCAAAAGGGCCTGGGCTGGCTCAGTCTTGAATGTGAGAGAGATGTCCCTGTAAATTGTCAGATCTCTTTTCCCTGGGATGATTTAGATAACTCCTTCCTGTAGATGGTTTTGGGAGGACCATGGAGTAGAATTGTTGGTAGGTACCTTGCTTTCTAGTGTCATGGAAGAGGTGAACCTATCTTAAATAACTATGGTGGGCAAACACTTCAGCAGAGGCCTCTAAAGAGGCAAAGATTTGGTATGATTCTCCTGATGGGACCCCTAGGAGCCGGGAAGTTTTGGTGGTTTGGACAGGGAATACTGAGTAGGTGGCAGTACAGGAGAGCCTCAGTATCAACTTAGAAAAAAAATCTAGAATCTCTAGGTTTTGTTCTCCACATTTTTTTTTTTTTCATTTCTTTTCTCATTATGGTGACTCCTTTTGGGAGGAAGGGGAGGGAAGGAAGTGGTTGTTTATTTTTTTTTCTCCTTTCTTTTTTCCCTTAGTGTTGCCTATGCCAGGAGGATTATCTAGTAAAAGCCTGAAAGCATTTAAATAGTGGAAGGTTCTTAGGACCTTGTAATCATAGGGTAATATGTGATGGGACTAATTTTCCCATACCTCCTCTCATCCCCACTCCCCACCCCCAACCCCACAATGGATTAGGTTAGTTTTCCCGAAAGAGACAACAAAACAGACCAGGGAATCCCATGCTTTCTCCCCAACCCTACCCCACCCCCCATCACCACCACCACCACCATTGTTCAACTCTTTTCAGTTGTGTCTGATTCTTTGTGACTCCGTTTGGGGTTTTCTTGGCAAAGACACTGGAGTGGTCGACCATTTCCTTCTCTAGCTCTACTACAAAAAGTGCCACTATAAGTATATTTGTATATATAGGTACTTCCTCTCTGTCTTTGATCTCTTTGGGATATATGCCCAGTGCTAATATCAATGTATTAAAGAGTCACGGTTGAATGACTTTTCTCATATAGTTTCAAGCTATTTTCCAAAACTGAGTGAAAAAATTTACAACTCCACTAACAGTGTATTAGTGTCTCTGTCTTGCCATAGCCCCTGAACATTTACTATTTCCCTCTTTGCCAATCTAATGAGTATGAAATGAAACCTTAGAATTGTCTTAACTTACACTTCATATATTATTAGTATTATAGGATCATAAATCTAATGAATTGCCTAAGGTTACATAGGGCAGTATCAGAAGCGGGATCTGAGTCTAGGTCCTCTGACTTTGGAACCAGTGATCTCTCCATAATTCTACTCATTCTTTCATCTTGTGGTTGGTATTTTGCTTTTTTTTTTTTAAACCTCCTATTCATATTATTTGATCATTTATCTGTTGGCAAATGCCTTTATGGGGGAAAATGTTTTATAGAAACTTTTTTAATATCCCAGTTATAACTGGATATACTTTAATCCCATTCTCCTGGAGCTGAATCTTTCTTGTAACAATGAAAAAAGTAAAGCAAAAATAGCCAATATAGTTAGATAATCTATGCAATATTCTACTCGTATAGAAGGATCCCATCTTTCCTCTATTTTCAAGGACAATTCTCATTCCTCTGGTCTTCTTCAATTTTGTGTTAAACTTCAAATGTTTGCTTTAAAAGACTTGAAATACAATGACAATCTCAGCTGCACCATAATGTTTTACAAAGTAAGAATCATTTCCTGCAGCAATTGGGATAAGCTGCTCCTCTTGCGTGATGAGAGTTGATCTAATAACCTTGAAATATCATTTTATATCCATCAGATTGGCTAAAAATTGAAGGGGATTGTGGGGAAAGGGAAAAGTGACAAATGTTGGAGGGGATGTGGAAAAATTGGGACACTAATTCACTGTTGGTGGAACTGTGATGTGAACTGACCCAATCATTTTGGAGAGCAATCTAGAATTATGCCCAAGTTAGAAAACTGCCTATAACCCTTTGACCCAACAATACTACTACTAGGTCTATTTCAAAAGATAATTAGAGGAACAGAAAAAAGAACTTATATATTCTAAAATATTTATAGCAGCTCTCTTTGTAGTGGCAAAGAACTGGAAATTGTGGGGATGCCCATCAATTGGGCAATGGCTGAACAAGATGTGGTATATGATCATGATGGAATACTTCTGCACTGTAAGAAATGATGAGTTTGATCTTAGAAAAACAACAATAGAATTGTATGAAATAATTGAGATTGAAATGAGCAGAACTACGAGAACGTTGTATACAGTAAGAGCAATATTGTTTTAAGAACAACTTTGAGCTACTAAGTCATTCTGAGTATTATAAATACCCAAATTAACTACAAAAGAATTATGAAGGAAGATGCTGTCTGTATCCAGAGAAAGAACTGATAAATACAAGTATGTATAGAATGATTTTACATCTACATTTTACATATTTGTGGTAGCCATCTCTAGGTGGGGGTGGGGTGTAGAAAAAAAGGGGAAAAAAGAAAGCTTCATAACTTTATTGTACATTTAAAAAGAATAGCCAGTTCTCTAAAAGCAGTGACTTGCTTGAGCTCTCCCCCAAACCTCTCCAAATACCTGTAAAAAATGGCTCTAAACAAATTCTAGAGCAGCAGAACCCATAAAAAGACAAAGTGAAACAAATTTCCAGACCAAGACAATCTGGATGGTTGATTGGAAAGGTCTATTGCACCAGGCTGGGAGAGGAGCACAGTTCGGCATGGGCCCTGAAGGCTAAGACCAAGCCTCAGAGAACCTGGAGCAGGCCTCAGGGGACTGAATCACAGGCAGCTGTGGCAGTTTCCAGACTTCTCAATCCACAAATGCCAAAGACAACTTGGAAGGTCAGTAGGAAAGGTCTGTCAGACTGCAGTGAGAGAGAAGCTCGGTCCCAGTCCCAGTCCTGCACAGCCCTGGGGCAGTGGCTGCTTCCTGAGCTTCTGGTCCACAGACAGAGATGGAAACAAGCAACTGATCAGAGGGAGGTTGCAGAGATCTCTGCTGGTGCTGAGGCAGGATTCTCTTGCTTTGCCCATGCTTGGATCTGGGTCACAGTTCTGAATGGTGGTCCTGAGGCGAGGCAGAATGCTGGTGTGGAGGAGCTTAATAGGGGCAGTAGAGAGGGAATCCTCCTCACAGTTCCAAGACAGAAAAGAGTGCTTGTGGTCACTCATAGACCAGAGCCCAGGCCAGGAAAGGAGTAAACGCTTTGCCCTTGATCGTACCACCTTGGATGAATGGAAAATTTACAGGTCCCTAGAAGTATCTCTGAAAACAGCTGCACAAAACCCCCAAAGCTTGGGACAGTACATTCTCCACACTGGAAGCAGAGCCCTACCTTAACAAAGAGTTTATGACTCAAGTAATTGGCTGGGATCACGAGCAAACTGTGCAAAAAAAAGTCAGACCATAGAATCTTTCTTTGGTGACAAAGAAGATCAAAGCATATGACCAGAAGACAGCAAAGTCAAAGCTCCTACATCCAAAACCTCCAAGTAAAATATGAATCAGTCCTAGGCCATAGAAGAGCTCAAAAAGGATTTTGAGAAGCGAGTAAGAGAAGTAGAGGAAAAACTGGGAAGAGAAATGAGAGTGATTCAAGAAAATCATGAAAAACAAGTCAATAGCTTTCTTAAAGAGATCCAAAAAATACTGAAGAAAATAACACCTGGGGACAGCTAGGTAATGCAGTGGATAGAGCACCAGCCCTGAAGTCAGGAGGACCTGAGTTCAAATCCAGACTCAGACACTTGACACTTACTAGCTGTGTGACTCTAGGCAAGTCACTTAACTCCATTGCCTATCAAAAAAAAAAGAAGAAGAAAGCATATCACAAACTTGGAATGAATGCATGGAACACAAAGTTGGCTCATCAAAACCATGAATCTTAATGAATGAACCTCTAGTTAGAGAACTGATAGACTCAGAAGACTGAAGCATATTTTTTTCTTTATTTTTCTTCCTTTTTTGGGGGGAAGAAATGTGGCTAATGTAGAAATACATATTGCATGATTTCTTAGGTATAATGGGTATGATATTTCTTGCTTTCTCACTGGCTTGGGGAGGGGGTAGAGGGAGAGAGAGAATTTGGAACTGAAAATAAAAATAAAATAAAACCCTAGAAAGCAAAAGTTTTTGTATGAATTTAGAAAGCTACATTCTTTTTTTTTTTTTTTTAGGCAATTGGACCTAAGTGACTTGCCCAGGGTCGCACAGATAGTAAGTGTCAAGTCTTTGGTCTGAGACTGGATTTGAACTCAGGTCCTCCTGACTTCAGGGCCAGTGCTCTATCCACTGCGCCACCTAACCATCCCATAAAAAAGCTACATTCTTTACCGTGCTACCTACACAAACATTGATTAAAGTGATAGCTTTATAATATTCAAATAGATCTGTGATCTAACTGGATTGGAAGTTCTTTGCAATTATGTAGCTCACAACCCATCCACATGTGGTCATCCTGTGTGATTTTTTTTTAAAACATATTCTCATAACTTCAACCACAAAGGGTTCACTAAAGTTGCTGGAGGCCTTCCTTCATTTGTCCTGACATTACAAGGATGGCAGTGAGGCACTCTGGCAGACTACCTGTCATCCCCCTTCAGACATGCCCTGCCTGTTTTCTCTTTCTATCATACAATTCCTTGGTCATTTCTTTTATTCCTCCTCTTGAGAGTTCCTTATTAGTTACCTATGGCAGCCTGCTCATATTCACCCTGCATCTCTCCATTGCCTTCTCTGTGATATTCATTTTTAATTCTTTGGAGACTGCTGTATTCCATGCTTTGCTACTATATAGCAACACTAGTTGAATATTTGTATTAAAAAGGTGGTCCATTGCTTTCATGGGAAACTTGGAGTTGTTAAAGCAACTTTGCAATTTCTTGAAGTCAATTCAGACCACTTTCCTCCTCTATTTCAACTCTGCGTATAGTCTATCTTATATTGTTTGTCCCAGATAGACATTCTCTATAGGCTGTCCGTTCAAATACATGTTGGAAGCAGGGCATCAGACCTTTTTCACTTACTTTATTCTTTCTTATATGATGGTCAGGTCAAATTCTTTCAGTGTTCTGGAATTTGATGCAATTGGCACAATATCATCTATAAATAGTAGCATCTGGAAAATTTCACCATCTAAAGTGCCAAAGGAAAAAAAAATAATGCTAATAATGCATTCTACAATTAGGCTAAAGTCTGCCAGGAATGATTTTACTAAATTTAACATTAACCCATACCCAAGACATTTAAAGCTCGGAGAGAGAGAAATGTCCAAACTGGCAGTCCCCAATGCCCTCTGACGTGACTCTTTACCCAAAGATAAGGTGGGATAATATTTATTAGGACTTTTGAACAAGGAAAAGATTATATCAGCCAACATATCAAGATATGTTGAAATACAGCTTTGCAGCAACATTCCAGAATGGTCACCACTCAGTTTCTTCCTATGATTAGTATCTTAACTTTGAATTTCAAAAATTCCCTCTGTAGGTCATGACAACACTCACTCCAGGGTATAGGAAAGCAATCATTCTTTCCAGGCAAGACTTAAGTTTGGTCACCCTTTATTCCATTTCAAAGGAAGGCCCTAGTCTTGGTTCTTCCCACTTTCCTAAAGGAAAGATCTGAAAAGCGTTTTAGACTGAAATAATAGTATTTTAAAATATTTTTAGAGAGATTTTAAAAGGCATTTAATGTGCTTCCACAACAGAGAAGCCTTCTTTAATTTGCCCTCAATTCTTAAACAGATGTCTCTCAAAAAGACAAGCCATAGGTAGGAAAGTAGACATATCAAATGATAGTTACTGAGATTCTTTTGGTTGCTTTTTTTTCAGAGTAACACTGACCACCTTGGCCCCTACTGCCTGAAGGCCAAGTGTTTTACCTTTCTCTCCTCATCTTGGGTTCTCCAGTGAGCTTTTAAGGGGAATTAGGGGGTGTCTAGGTTCTCTGCCAATGGCTATTTGGTTCCCTCATTTGTAGGAGTGGTCCCTTGCATCCCAGTTCCATTAGCTCCTTAACAGTCAGATCAGCTGCTTTTTTTTTTTTTTTTTTTTTTTTGCGAGGCAATTGGGGTTTAGTAACTTGCCCAGGGTCACACAGTTAATGAGTATCATATGTCTGAGGCAGAATTTGAACTCAGGTCCTTCTGACTCCAGGGCTGGTGCTCTATCCACTGTGCCACCTAGCTGCCCCTGAGCCAGATTAGCTTTTACAAAGAAATAATTACTTCAAAAGGTACGATCACACATATAAGAACTTGGGAGGTATAATTCCCTCTCCCCCCCTTACACCATTCTCAGTCTCTGAGAAAGGGAAGGGGAGTTCATACTTTAGTTTAGTTCCCTTAGAATGCAGTCCAGTTCCAAGTACAAAATACCCCTGGGGGGTTGGGCTACTGAGTAAATCCCTGGCTTCTCAGGGCTTCCCCTTCTAGGTTGACTGACTGAAATATCCTGCCTGGAATCCTAGCCCTAAGATCACTGTGGCTTGACCTCCTTTGGGGATCATCTGAAAGCTGAGAAGGACAAATGACACAGATAGAAACAAATACCCCCAGGCTCATTTCTGTGAGCAGGAGTAAAAGAGGAGAAGGAAGCCTTTCCTTTTTCACCAGTTCAGGTCATGGCACCAGCACTGTGGGTGAACCATGATCTTCATCCTCTGGACACAGAAGGAAAGAGTGGGCAAGAAAGAGAGAGATTCTCCTAGCTTGGCAGTTTTTAAAGACATATCTTGTTTCAGCTACACAGACAGAGGAGGCGACATTCACTCACATGGTAGCGAAGCAGAGTATCTCTATGTTCGGCTATCTAGGCATGCTCAGGATACAGGGCAACCCATACTCCTCCTTACATAAGTATTCAAAAAATTTTTAAAAGTTAGTATGTGGAGGGATGAATAGACAAGATCTCTAGGGGAGAGGAAGATACCAAAGCATGGGGGGAGTGGAATCTAGATATAAATTAGTCCTGAAAAACTATCATTAATTATTAAATTATTTCCAAATTTATTAATACTGAAAAAGGCATTAAAATAAATTGTATAAAAGTAGAGAATGTCTCTCTTATGCCTGGAAAATGTTATCGAATTTTGGGGGGAAAATTTTCTACTTCATTTTCATAACTTTTGGGTTACAGAGGCAGCTAGGTGATACAAAGGAAGGATCCCTGGCTACAGAAACACTGGAGTTCAAATCCAGCCTCAGATACTTACTAGCTGTGTGATTCTGAGCAAGTCACTTCACCTCTGTTTGCCTAAGTTTCTTTGACTGTAGAATGAAGATAACAACAGCAACTATCTTAGAGTGTTGTTATGGGGATCAAACGAAATATTTGTAAAGCACTTAACCACAGTGCCTAGCACATAGTAAGCACTTGGTAAAGGCTAATTTCCTTCCTTCCTAGACCATTTATCATTTGAAATCTTGTGCCCTGTACACTTGACCTCAGAACCTTTAGTACTGGTTTCACCTTTCACTGGTGCATGAATCAGGGAGGGACTGCCATCTCTACAGGGTTCAAGGGTAGATGATTATCACTGACCGCAAATGAGAAAGGGTGAATGGTAGAGCAGAGAGCCAATCACCACTTTCTTCTTGTGGCTGATACACCAAGGTGCTATTTGGTGTAAGTCTGATGTTCACTATCAGTTCAAATAGTGAGAGATAAAGCACAAAAAGAGACAAACTAGAAAGCTGAGATTAGTGTAAACAGTTGTGCCTCATTCAAAACGCCTTGGGATGTAACTTTGCACTCACTTTCAATTTAATTCAGTAAAAGTGTTCCAGTTCTTAGATATGAGTGATCCTTTTAGGTTACTGAAGTTGGGGAAGAGGTTGAGTGGGAATAGGGAGGGGGGCAAAGCATCCAAACAGATTGTGATTTTTTTTTTTCTAGGATTAAGTCATACTCTTAGATTATGTAAGATCCTGGGGAGTCTCTGAAAGGGATCTCTTTTCTCTTGCAGAGAGACTAGAAAGGGTCTCTGGATGTGTAATTCCCACACTCCTTGTTTCACGCATGCACTGAAAGAGGTCAAGTTTGGAGTGACACCGACACAGGTATTGTGCAATACAGGTTGCTATTCCAGTCATCCTTCCTCAGGGCCAATTCAAAGCAAGTGATCCTGTAAATGGGCAACTATCCCTTTAAGTTCTGGCACATCTGCCTATTCGCCATTAAGCAAGTACAGTGAAAGCAGGAACCAATCCTTTTCTTTTGTTTTTATCTCAGGGCACAATTATACACCCTCCCCCTTTTTTTGGTAGGAATCTTAGATCTTCTGTAAAAAGGTACTAGAACCCTACCCTCCCAGGGAGGTTTAAGATACAACATAAAAACAGAAACAAAGGGAAATGCCTGGCTTTTTTCAAGAGAAGAAATCTAAGCTACATATCCAATGTAAAACTCCAAAGCTCTGCCTTAGATTTCATTGTGATCTTTACAATAAGGCTAGGGATACTTTCCTTCAGTCCTAAGGAAGAACAGAGAAATATCTTTTTCATTGAATCATTGAATTTTAGATTTGGAAAAAAAATTTAGAGATCATCTATACCAAAGGCCTTATTTCTCAGTGGAGGAAACTGGGCTCCTTTTAAAGATTTGAGGATGAAGGATATGGAAACTCTTTCTAAAAAGCATCTTTTATATTTCTTCTGGTTTTAGATTTTTCATGATTGGTTTTTATTTTTTTTTACTTTTTATGTTACCCATGATTAGCCTATCCTCTTGGCATAAATCCACTGGAATTGACAAGTAATAGCACTTTAACCTCAAGTTTTCCGTTTAGATTACACCACGTTCTTTTAAGTTATTGTTGTCATCTCTCTAAGAAAGGGTTCCTTGTCTGTAACCTCCTCATCCCCAACCACTGAAATTCTTTTCTTCCTTTAAGGCCCAGCCTGGCAGCTACTTCTTTCATGAAGTCTCCCTTGATATTTCTAAGTAACTTTGAACTAGTCATTAAACTACTCAGGTCTTCCATCTCTAAAATGAAGGGATCAGACTAAACAACCATACAGAAAGGCAGTACAGTGTAATCGTCTAGAAGGCCAATTTTGGAGGCAGAAAGACCTGGGTTCAAATCTTGCCTCTGGCTCGTACTGTCTATGACCCTGGGCAAATTACTTAACTAAGATCTAAGTTGTAGAGTAGTTGCCATTCTGCATTAGTATAGTAACTTCCTCACTGGAAATTCATTACACCAATGCACTCACAGGTCTACACAATCATCATCATTATAGGTTATCATAGGACTATTGGGCAAGTCCAAGCTGATAGCTCACTGTCTGTGCTGCATCTCAGGTATGTCTGAAGTTTCTACCTGTGCTCTGTGATGGTGTTCTGGCATGTTTCCCATAATAACCAACTTTTTGTTTTTAAAAGTTCCTTTGTAGCTTCACATTGAATGACTTCATCTAATTCTTTTTCTATTATTTCCTGAAGCCAGTCAGTCATACACTTTCTATTCCTTTGGTTTACATGATGGAAATAGCATAGGAAAACACAGAGGAAAAGAAAACCTACCCAGGAAGGTGTTACATTCCTATTCTCATTTTACAGATAAAGTAATTTAGGATTCATCGGCACAGGGAATACTATTACCCTTTTGTGGGAATACCCAATGACCTTAGACTTTAAAATGGCCCTAGACTTTTCAAATGTTTTGTAAATCAAACCCACCACTGCACCCAGCCAGCATAGTAAAGAGTCGTTTATGTTAAATTCTTTATTTTCCAATTTCCTTGCTCCCTATCCGCAGGCATTTCCTCAGGCCCACTTAAATATTTAGGTTGTGATGACTAAATTCCTTTTAACACCCCTCATGTCCTTGGCAGCTAGCACCAGTTCCACACAATTTTCCCTAAAGTTTCAATATTCCTCAAGGGGGCACTGAACAATATTGCAACTGATGATTTTTGCTCTGTATTACTATACTTAGTACTCTTAATCTTGAAAGAAACAAAGATCAAATGGTATGTGTGCTGCATAAGAGAAACACATAAACATTTTACATTGTTGAATTGAATTCTCCCTGGTTTTAGATAGGAATAGACTTAATTTGCCTGATTGCATAGGAAGAGGTAAGGGGGGTGGAATTGCAGGAAATATAGCCTTTATATTACAATATTAAAGATAATCCTCAGGTGCTTTAAAATAGGACATGAATAATTTTTTAAACACTTTTTTAAATTTTTACTTTTTTTGGTGAGGCAATTGGGGTTGTGACTTGCCCAGGGTCACACAACTAGTAAGTGTAAACTGTTTGAGGTCACATTTGAACTCAGGTCCTCCTGACTCCAAGGTCGGATCTCTATCCACTGCGCCACCTAGCTGCCCCACAGTGAATAATTTTTTAAAGAATATTTCAATTTACATTTTGGCTTCTATATTACAGCTATATTTTTTGTTTATTTTTAAGACACAAAGGTGGATCCTAAGGAAAAGATGAATGCTCCAAAGGCTGAGCAAAATCATGAGTCCATCAGCTCTAGATTGTTTTCTTTTCTTTGAAGGAACAATTCTACATTTGTTTTTGCTAATGGTATTATGGAAGCTCAATGATGACAGATTAAAAAAAAAAAATGACACCAAAGCAAATGATTCTAGGAATAAAATTTTATTTTCTGAGTTCCATGGTAGTCACACATTAACAATTTTTTAAAAATGTGTTTCATCTGATTATAATGTAAACAGCAAAATATGATTAAATATTCTACATGAGATCACTAAGAACATGAGAATAGCTGGTTGAATAAGTCCCAAAATCAAGCTTTTTAAAAATGCTTTTACTTATTTTTAGCTTTCTTATTACCAAGCATTTAGCAATAGACATTCTTTTAAAAATAAATCCACAATATATTGTGTAAGTAATATCATTTTATTCCTATAGGATAGTTAGTTGCTTATGAATAATAAATTCCTTCTTGATTCATTAAGAGTATTTAAGAGAGTGATTATTACATGAATATTCATACCTCTCTCTTTTCTTTCTATTTTGTTTCCTGCTATTTTGATGGAGTGATGACTTATGACCAGAGGATGGGCATGTCTGGGAGTAGGTGGGGAAAAGGATATTGAAGTTCTAATTATCCACGAGCAACTCTACTAAAAAAGATTTTGGGAGGGTTAGAAGAAGGTGGTACCTAAAGTATTAGCTAAATTGAGGTGAATAATGCCCTCCAGTTAATATGTGCTCTCCTCTCTTCCCTGATCATAGATAATTCTGAATTGACTATAGAGTATTTGTGTGCTTACATAAGCTTTATTGCTTTCTGGGAGACTTAAACAATGGAGATTTACCCAAAGTTTAGATAGCACATTTTGAGAAAGTACCCTGCCCAGATCTTAAGGATTCTTACCACTCATTTTCAGTGTTCTCTGATAAATCATAGGGTTGTAACCAGGTGTCACAATCATCATCATCTTTGGCAGCTACTCTATCACCCTTGTTAGGAAATGGGCAGATGGTCAAAGGAATGACCTGTTCTCCTCCATCATGAGATCGGGGCCTAAAATAGGGGCGAAGAGTCCCAGAGAATTTGTCAGTGAAGGTGAATATGTGGGAGTTGTCAGTCACATTGAAGAAAGAAACCTTTCCAGCTTCATAGTTCAAGAAGACCCC
Organism: Vombatus ursinus; assembly: GCF_900497805.2. NCBI lineage: Eukaryota > Metazoa > Chordata > Mammalia > Diprotodontia > Vombatidae > Vombatus > Vombatus ursinus. The sequence continues at coordinate 95,987 of NW_020944512.1, read as the reverse complement.
TATTCGCCTGGGGGGCACTCTCAGTGTTAGAGATACTCGATGAGGATTGAAAATAAAATACTCACAGCCATTCCACAGCCCTATCACCCAGTAACCAGTCCCAGGGCATAGCTTTACCGCCCCTTTGCGTTCCACTGAGTCATAACACACACCCAAGAACCACCTACTTTTCTCCCCCACCTCTACCTCCCAGTAGTGCTTCCCCGAGATGAAACCCTCCTGACTGAGGACACAAAGTTGGTCTTCAAATCTCTTAGGGTCATCTGGAAGGCCCTGCTTTATATCACAATAGATGACACTCTTGCCATCTTCTGAGACCTTAAGGCTGGGATGAGCAGTATCCGAATCCAGAGTTATATTCACTGTATAGAAAGGAATAGGGTTGGTCTGTGAGAAGGATTCAGGGAGTCAGTACCTTTAAATTGTGATTTCTGGTTCTTTCTTCCTTTTACTGTGCAACCCTGGGTAAGCTTATTTCCTTCTTTGGGCCTCATTTTCTCCTTCTTTGTAACATATAAGCAAAATTATAACCAGAATGGGACCAAGACAGCATTACCCAAGGCAAGCAATTTAGAGAGTACCAACAACGCTATCTGGGGCTGTATTTGCTCTCCCTTGCTCAGTCCTGCCCTCCAAAGCAGCCTAACCCCAAGATGTGCTATTTCTTTCCTGAAAACCATATCTCAAGTAAGCTTCCCACACCCACCTTCTACCTTCACTCCAGGAATAACCAACAGATTCATCTGTGTAGACTGAGATTTCATGATGCCGGGAGGTGTACTTCCTCTACCTGACAGCAAAACCCCTCTCCACCTTAACCTGCCCAACTCCCCTTGCCCCAGAAGCAAAAACCCTAGGTATTTCTCTATGTGTGAAAATAACACCTGTTCATTTCCTAACTCCTAAAGCTGGGAGTACATTAGTAGCTTGATTTTGATTATTTGAAGGTGATAAATAAGGACTCCCACTCTCTCTTTATTTTGAATGCCTGTGAGTTCAAGAACCAAGAGATAGTGTTGGACTAGGATGACATACACTAAAACCTTTTGTGGATTTAGGTCTGAGTTATATTTCTTTGCCCTCATGCAATGTCACAGAGCTAAAATTCTATGCTTTTAAAATAGAGCTGAACTAAAAAAAAAAAGGATGTGAGATGAGAGACCATAGTAGAAAATTGTAAGGTATCTATGGAATAAGAATAAATATGGATATAATATGTATGTATATGTATTACACAGACACACACATTTTTATATACACCTATACAGGCACGTTCAACCTGAACAAGAGAAGACTAAGGAGCATGAAGGCCATCTTCAAATATATGAAAGAAAGGCTGTTAAGCAGGCTAGGGAATAGACTTGTTCCACTTAAAGCCAGGAGGCAGAATGAGAAGCAGCAGATGGAAGTTGCAGGAAATTTGATTTTGACTTGATGTAAAGCTAAAATAAAACTTTCTAAAAATGAGTGCTGTCCAAAAGGGTAAGGGCCTAACTACACAGATGGTAGGCTCCCTGTCAGTGAGTGTCTTCAAGTGGAGGCAGAATGACCAAGTATTAGGTGCTTAATATATGTTGATTGATTACTATTAAGGGAATTATAAAGGGTATTCCTATTCACGGATAGGTTGAACCAGGTTATTTATTTCTCTGGTACACTCCAATTTTAAGTATCTGTGCATGTGCACATATGCACACCCATACTTGGTCACAGATCTCGCTACCATCTTTCTCTCATTGTCTACTTGAGATTAAGTTCATAGTAACTGTAGCTTGGTGGTACAGTGAATAGAGAGCAGGGCTTAGAGCCAAGTAGACCTGAGTTCAAATCTGACCTCAGACACTAGCTGTGAGACCTGGGCAAATTACTTTGCTTCTGCCTGCCTATTTTATTTATCTGTAAAGGAGGGATAAATAATAGAACCTACTTCATAGGGTTGTTGTGAGGATCAAATGAGATAATAATTATATAGCATAGTGCCTGGCACATAAGTGCTATATAAATGTTAGCTATTATTATTCCTCCTAACCAGCAAACAACATTCATTCAGTGCCTTCTTGTGATGGAGTACTATAATAGTCATCATCATCATTGCTTGTATATACATGCACACACACACACACACACACAATGCTTTAAGGTTTGCAAGGTGCTATACATATATTATCTAATATATCACAAAGTAGGCATAGTTAGTGTATACAAAATAAAAACATGGTCCATATGCTCTGGTTACCTGCATATCTTCTGGCTTCTCTCCACTCTGAAAACAGAGAAAGAGAAATATTAGCTAATAACCCCGGAGAAAATGAGTGGAAAGGCTCAAATGCTTGAGCTCCAAACAAAATAAATCCTGAAATGAGGCATGAGTGGGGAAAGATAATGGATTTAAGGGAAGGGGAACATTTAGTGAGTAGGTAGCAAGGTAATCTTCTACGTGGATGTGCTTTACTCCCAATCTCTACCTCCACCTCCACCTTCCCACTCTAATTGTCCTACTCTAATACCACCTCCTACATCACCACCAGCACCACCACCACCACCTGCATTTATATAACACCTCAATGTTTGTCCTTCCTTCTTTGTATTCTCTTCACACTTAGACTGACACTTGTCCCAAGCCTCATTCTATTTTTGAGATGACTAGGTTTTCAAAGACTATGCTAATTAAAAATACCAATTCTGGAAGGTCCCACCACACTGGAAATTTATAAACTTGGTCTGATGAGTAAGGTCAAATTTACCAAAATTCAGCCAGTTTCATTATGAGAAAGTTGGGCTTTCAATGATCAATACTTTTTTGAGAAGGGAGGTACAGCAATTCACAAAAACTATGACGTGGGATTTGCCATCTTTGTAGTATAGGGAGTGTCCACACCAGTAAAATCATGAATCCTTCAAGTGCTACACTACATCAGTTATTATGCAAAGCCTCATGATAGGGTTTTTGAGTGCATATCACTTGCCCTATTGAACTGTAAATTCTTTGAAGGTGTAAGTCATGTCAAATATCTTTGTATAAGACAAAGTACTTGGCACACAACAAGCACTTGACAATTTTTTTTCCTGTTGAATAAACGAGAAACATTGGAGTGGCCACTGACTATACAGATCCTTGATACAAATGCTGTAAGGAAATGCAAAAGAAAAGGAAGATAAATTTGCTCTCCATAAGCTTATGGTTTAGTTGCAAACCCAAAACAACATAAATGAAAACATTTTGAGAATGTTTACAAAGCAATACATTCAAATTAATTCAAATGAGTATAATTTCACCTCATCTCTCTGGGCTTCAATTGCTTCATATGTGAAATAAGGGGGTTAGACTAAATGATCTTTAGAGGTTCTTCAAACTCTAAACCTGTTACCCTATCAATTCACATAGAAGATATGTGGCACTGCTGTAGAGTAAAAAAGTTATCAGAGTAGGAGGCATTCATTAGAAAATGCTTGGTATGGAGAAAGTATTTTGAGCCAAGTTAAGAAGGAAGGGAGGGAGGGAAGGAGAGAGGAAAAGAAAGAGAGAGAGAAAGAGAGAGAGAGAGTCACTCACCAGCCTGTCCTTCTGCCCTTCTCCAGTCTGAAAACAACAAAGGAAAGAGGTAAGAATAAAAGTATACTCATTGCCTACTCCATGCACACGAGCAGCCTCATTCTGCTCACTCTCAAGAGATGTTGCCTAGTTGGAAGATGCTGAACAGGCATGTAAACTGGCTGACCCCCAAACACAATGAAATATTCAAAGGTATGAAATAGTTCTGAGATGGAACACTCACCAATTTCTGTCTGAAGCTTACCTATAAAACAAAACAAGAAATGTATCAATTCACCAAGCTACTTAGGACAAGAGGACCGTTCCAAATCCAGTAGGGCATATTCTTAGGAGGCAAAGCCAAGGAAAAGAATTTCCAAGGTCTAAAAGCACCGCTATTCCTTGTCCACTATCCTTTCCCATCTCTTCTCCTCCTTTCTCTGCTGTCCACCGCTGTTCCTCCCTTCTTTTCTTCCTCCAACCCTCCCCCTAAAAGGGGAAAAAGTCTAGATTGTTCTGTTACTTTCTTTTTTTTTTTGGTGAGGTAATTGGGTTTAAGTGACTTGACCACAGTCACACTGTAGTGAGTGTTATGTATCTGAGGCCATATTTGAACTCAGGTCTTCTTGACTCCAGGGCCAGTGCTCTGTACCCCCTAGCTGCCCCTAGATCGTTCTATAGGCCCTCTTCAGGAGTCTTAACCTGAAAATAGTAGTTCTACTGAAGAGTAGAAATCTGCAGAGGGTACTAGTCTAAAAGTAACCCATCAAACACTGTTCAAGAGTATTCGTCAGTGGATAGAGCACAGGCCTTGAAGTCAGGAGGACTTGAGTTCAAATCCAGCCTCAGACCAAACACTTGACACTTACTATCTGTGTGACCCTGGGCAAGTCACTTAACCCCAATTGCCTTTAAAAAAAAAGAGCATTCTTGTCTTTCCCAAGGGGTCAGTTTTCATTTTGTTTTCTACTCTAGTTTTTTAATTAAATTTTTATTGATATATTTTGTTTTCACATCACCTTCATTCCCTAATGATCAGGCTCATTTTAAAGGAGCTGTTAGTGATTTGTTTTTCCTGACCAGGACCTGCACAAACTCAGAACTAAATAAGGTGTGGAAACCAGAATAATCACCTAGGATGGAAGGAGCTTGCCAAAAATCGTTCCCTGACCTAGGTACTGAAGAGTTCTTAGTTCCATCATTACATATTTATTCCTAGAACTCTGTAGATAGACAAGGGTATCCCATTAAAAATGAATTCACACCATAGTCTTTGTTTAGTCATTTTTCAGTTGTCTCCTCATTTGGGGTTTTCTTGGCAAAGATATTCTCCAGCTCATTTTACAGATGAGGAAACTGAGGCAAACAGGATTAAGTGACTTGCTCAGGGTCACACAGCTAGTAAGAGTCTAAGGCCAGATTTAAACCCGGGTCTTCCAGTCCCAGCACTGCACCACCTACCTGCCCTACTGTGGTCTTAGTGACATCAAATATACTTCCTGGAAGTTTTGGTGGTCAGAGTAATCACTTTACACTTGTTGGAAAGAGAGCTCTTAAGAGAAGGAAAAAATGTTCAGAAGGAAGAAAAGGAAGACGTCATCAAAGGTCATTAAAGAAAAACTTCACAATTTGTTTGGGACTTGGAGGAGCAGGAAGGAGTGTGCTGGTCAATGTTTAACAACCCAGTCTCTAAAAAATGCAAAAACAAAAAAGAACTGTGCACATCACACTTTTATTAGTCTACATTATTAACATTTTCTTTATCACTTTGTTAAGTCTACACAATCAACAAAACAATAAATCAAGCCCTGATTTGTAGTGGTTGCCAATTTCTGAGATATAAATGTTCACATTGAAAATTTAACAATCAGCTGAAGAGTGGTTAGAGCTGATTCCAGCACATCCATGGTAAGAGTTTCTTTCCACTCACTATTTCCACAGTCCCAGGAAATGTGATGTAGTGTTAAGAGCACCCTGACCCTCAGGAAACAGAAGTTGTAATCCCAGCTCTGCCATTAACTAGACGTCTGACCTATTGTAAATCACTCTACTTGCTTCCTCATCTATAAAATGAAGGAATTAGATTATCCCTAAGGCTCCCTCCAGCTCTAAAATTTCATTGTTCTAATCTGGCAAAATTAGCCTTTCTTATTTCTACACTCTCCTGTGCCCTTCATTTCTCTTTCCTGCAAAGACTGCTCTCAAGCAAGCACCTTTCTGCATCTGGCAATTCACTCATATCTTAGTTATTAAATGTTTAGTTAATTGGTATAAATTCATTTAAAGTAGCACAGTGGAACAATCACTGGCTCTAAGATCAGAGGACCAGCACTCAAATTTCACCCCTGACATTTACTATCTGTGTTATTTTGGGCTGGTTTCTTAACCTCCTTTGGCCTCGATTTCTTCAACTGTAATAAAAGAGGTTTGGATTTGATGGTCTCTCAGGCACTTTCCAGCTCCTCTGATCCTTTGAAAGTAGATCATCATCAGCTCCAAAGAGGAATAATTTTGCCACCTCTTTGCTCATATTTAATCTCAACTTCTTTTTTTGTTTGCTTTTCTGCTATGTCCAGGCTTTCTAGAACAATGCCGAACAATAGTGGTTATGGTTGACATCTTGTTTTACTCGTGATTTTGTTGGGAAAATTTCTAGTATTTCTTTACAAATAATGTGAAATTTTGGTTTTAGAGAAATTCTTTTGAATATATTATGGAAAGTATTTTTAATATAAATGAGTGTTTATTTTGTCAGACTTTTTCTGCCTCTATTGATATGATTGTGTATTTTGTAAGCAATATGATTTATTATTATAGCTGCTTTTCTAATGTGGAATTTGGCGTTTCTTGCATTCTGAATAAAAATCTAGCTTGGTCATAATGAAATTTTTTTTTTTTTTGATAATGTAGTACCATACTCTTTATCAGTATTTTATTTTGTATTTTTGTATAGATATGCATTACAGTATTCTTACAATTTTATTTTTGTGTTTACCGTCTCTGATGTGGAAATCAAGATTTTGTATATAATAACAATAATAGCTAGAATTTATATAACTCTTTAAGGTTTTCAGATTGCTCTACAAATACCATCTCCTTTGAGTATAGGATGGGTTAAGTGACTTGCCCAGGGTCTGGTGCCATATTTGAAATCAGGTTTTCCTTACTCCAAGTTCAGTGCTCTATCCACCTAGCTATCTCTTTCATAGAAAAAGTTTGTTGGGGAGTTTCCATCATATTTGGAAAACATGGATTATTTTTCTTTAAATGTTTGATAGAATTCATTTATAAATATGACTAGTCCTGGAGTTTGTTCTATAGAAATTATTCACATATGACTTGCCCATGTTTTCTTTGTAAGACTAGGTTATTTACTGTTTTGTAAATTTGGATATCGTGTTTGTTTGGTTGGTTTGCTTTTCGCTTAAATTAATTTCATTTAAGCTTTTAGTTTTGTTGGCAATAATCTGGCACAGTAGTTTCTGATAATTGTCTTTGTTTCTTTTCTATTTGATGCAAAATTTCCCTTATCATTTTTGGTTTTAATAATTTGATGTTCTGAACTTTTTTAAAAACTTTTTTTTTTGAGACAATGGTGTTAAGTGACTTGCCCAGAGTCACATAGTTACTAAGTGCCTGAGGCCAGATTTGAACTGGAATCCCTTTGATGCCGGGGTGGGTGTTTTATCAATTAAGCCACCTAGTTTCTCCTTTTCTGAATTTTTAATGACTCTTTTGTTTTGCTCATTTGGATAATATTTACCATTCTGTTCATTTTCCCTTCAGTTTTCAAAATCTCTTTTATGATTGTTTTGGAAATAGTAATTTATTATTTTTCTAGTTTTACTAATTGCATGCTAAATTTGTTAGGCTTCTTTTTTTTCCTATTTGTGTGTGTGTGCGTGTGTATACATACATACATACATATGTATATATATGTTTAGGTATATGGAGTATCCTCTTAGAACCATCGTAGCATCATCCCACAAATTTTTTGTTATCTTACTGTTAGTATTCTTTTTAATGCAGATTTCATTGTTTTCTATTATTTGTTCTTTGATCTGCTAATTGTTTATGATCTCATTTTAATTCTCATTTATACCTACATTGTTGTCCATATTTTCCTTTTTTGAATACATTTTTATTGCATTATGATCTTCAAAAGATACACATAGCTTTTCTGCAGATCTGAATTTAATTATCATTTTTTATGCTTTAAGTTTTGTAAAAATTCCAAATAGCTGAGAAGTACACACACAAACATACTAAGACTCTGATTGGATTAGAAATATGAAATCCAGTTTTTCCAATACTTTTTTAAATCTATAATTTCCTTCTTGTTTATCTTTCTGTTATTTTTATCAATATTTGTTAGATTATATCACCAGACTGACCTCTAGCTGTGTTACTTTGGTTTTTAGTGCTCTAAACTCCTCTTCTAATTTTGCTATTTTTAAACATTTTGCTCTATTATTTGTTCTGCCAACTTCACATTTGCATATTCCACATGATTCATTTTACTCCAGAGAACACTGTTTTATTACAAACTTGCCCTGTTTTTTTTCTAAGGTGTCAATTCTCTTGTTTGTCCACTTGTATTTTTTTGTTCAAAGATCTTATTTTTCTTCATTTATTATCAGGCCTTCCTTTATTTCTTTAAGTTTCTGAACCAGGATAGAGGTTCATATGATAGGTCTCCAGCCTCTCTTTTGAAGGAATAGCTTTGATTGTTGTAGTTTTGTTCTTCTGTAGATTTCTCCTTGATTTCTTTTACCCACAGTATTTATTCATTGCATTGAGCTCTCTTTTTCTTTTCTCTTTTTTTCTTTCTTTTTTCTTTTCTTTTCTTTTCTTTTTTTTTTTTTTATGCTTAGGCAATTGGGGTTAAGTTGCCCAGGGTCACACAGCTAGTAAGTGTCAAGTATCTGGTCTGAGACCAGATTTGAATTCTGGTCCTCCTGACTCCAGGTGATCTATCCACTGTGCCACCTAGCTGCTCTGATCTCTCTTTTTCCTTTGTTTACTCATTTCTCTGTTACTTTTCCTGAAAAGTTTTTCCTCTGAGATTTTTTCTAACCCTCTTTTTGGTTATTGTTCCTTTATTTATTTGGTACATTTTCATTTCCTTTTTTGAGGTGATAGAAGAAAATTGATCTGAGTCATGCTCACCCAGACGTTTTGTCAAAACTCATCAAATATTTGCATTTTTTAAAAGGATACAGCAACAAAAAGGAATTATTTTCTAATGATGGAATTTGAGCTCTAGTAGGATCTAAATGGATAGATATTTTGGAAAAGACTTCCTGGAGCTCACAATGCCTCAAATGATGCTATATTACCTATTGGTAAAACTGTCCCTACTATTTAATTGATTTATCAATGTTTTAAATAATAGAACGATTACAGGAGAATGACATAGAATGCCATCCTGTTGTTTTTTTTTTCATGTAGTGGACCTGAAACCATTTTATTTTTTTCTCTCTGACTTATTGTCCAACAAGTAAAGAACTTACCCAGCTCAGCTGTGAATTTTCCTGAAAGAGAAATAAAAAGAAAAATATTTTAGCAAGATAAGACAACTCCTTACAGTAGCCTAAGCAAATCCCAGTAATGTCAAGCCACCAGCTGGATATTTTAGAAATTAAGACCACTGAGGCTGACTGTCTTACTCTGGAATCGCGAAAACCAGAGTAACAGAGCTAGAGGTCAGTCTAGTGATATAATCTAACAAATACTAATAAAAAAATAACAGGAAGATCAACAAAAGGAAATTACAAATTTAAACAAAATATTGGAAAAATTGGATTTAATATTTTGAGTCCAATGAGAGTCTTAATATGTTTGTTTGTGTGTTTCTCATGCTCTTGGGCAAATGCTCCGTTACTTTCTTGGAAAGTCATAGCCTACACATTAGGAAGAAAACAGTTCTCCTAGTGAGAAGAATAACAGAAGGAAAGAAGAAATAACAACCTTGCTCCCAATAGCCTTTGCCCACTCAATTCATTTTTGACCCTTGTCCTTTTCCCATACCACTTACGTAGCTTTGATAGCCATCTCTTTCTAGTACCAAATGTCACTAATTATCTATACAAACATAAACTTGCTCTAGGCCTCAGCTTTCTTATCTGTGAAATGAGAGGTTTGAATTAGATGATATCTAAGATTCCTTTTCCTCGTTTAAGAGGATGCTATCCCAAATCTTATTGCCTCCATTTACCTTTTTCCTTCTCTGATTTTTCCTTCAGTTTTTCTAGGAAGAAGAAAGAGAAGATTTTAAAAAGAGTTATTCTGGATCATCATAGGCTCTTCTTTTAAGTAGAGGTTCTTAACTTTTTGTGTGTGTCATAGACCCCTTCGACAATCTGGTGAAATCTATGGACCCCTTCCCAGAATAATGTTTTTAAATGTATAAAATAAAATACATAGAATTACAAAGGAAACAAATTATATTAAAATACAGTTATCAATTTTTTTTAAGTTCACAGACCCTAGGTTAAGAATCTCTGTTTATTAGCAACCAATTTTTGCACTGAAATATCCAAAGGTAATCTTTGTCTTCTTTATGACTTCAAGTACCAGGTTTCCTGTAACCCAGACAGCCTTTCCCAAAGCACACTGGTTAAATCTTCTTTCAAGGGAAGAATTCATTTTCCTTCTGCCTAACCTCTATATATATATATAACCTCTTATAGTACTGTCATACTTTGTTCTCGTATTTTGTCCTCTTTGTATAGTACATTGTAGGCACTTCTGGTGCACACCACCTTATTTTTTTTTTTTATGAGTGAGGCCAAAGCTGGGATTGCCATTTTACCTTGGGATCTCCATTGCTTCCGGAAGAAATAGAATGCCAGAATCATGAAGAGCACCAGAATGATAGTTAGCCCCATGAAGGTTCCAATGAATGCTCCTCTCCAGGCAGAGTTTTTGGGTAAAAATACATCTGTAATATTCAACAATATGTCATCATTACTAACCTAAGATTGACATCACTGTCATCTTTGCTCCCTTAAGTGTTGATGTTTATTTTGAAGATTGTGATATATATATGTATATGTATGTATGTATGTATGTATGTTTTCATGTATGTGTGTATATTTGTGTATATGTGAGTGTATTTACAAAGGTAAAGTATACCTCAGCAGATTTTGCAAGGGGCTGCAAAATTTCTCACCCTATTAAAGAATATAACCTGCCTTTGTCTTTGCCCACAGAGAGAGAATGACTCAAAAGACATGGGGGAGGGAATCTACCTGCTGTGGGGTAGGTTACTCAGCATTCTCAAGTTTGGGAGTCTGCCCCCAACCTTAAGTTTAAAGGTGCTTGTGGTAAGAAGGAGTACGTGAGGCTATCACAAATAGCTGCAGAAGAAGCCATGCTGGGCTAGAAGGGGAATCAGGTCAAATTACCCCCATGACTGTTGAGAATTGCAACAGAGAAACAATAGTAAGAAGTGGGTGATCTGGTGTGGTAGATACTATCATGACCAGGCATTCTATACAAACCCCCAAACCATACTGTCTTTCTTTCCCTTCCTTCCCCTGTCCTTCCTCCTATCCATAGAGCAGGGGGAGCTCCTTTCTGTTTATTGCCTGAATCACCCTCACTTTTGAATTCCCTGCTATTAGTTAACTCCAATAAGCTGTTGAAAAGGCAGCTTGGGGTTTGGAAGTTTAATCCTTTCCCTCAGCTGTTACTTTCTTCCCTAAGCCAATAAATGTGATAAAAAAAAATTTCTGTCCAACAAAAAAACCAGGCTATTTAATGGGAATACCTTAATGTACAGATATAGACAGGGTTGGGTAGGAGAGCACTGAGAATAGGAATTGTTCATATCAGAGATGAGAGACAAATTTTGTCAGGCAATGATGGTTTAGGGGCTGGAGCAAAAAGGCGCAGAGAAAGAGAATGCAGTATTAACTTTCACAAGCCTTACCGAAGAGGGGAAAAAAAGAAAACCTCTCCTTAGGTAAAGGAGACTTTGAGTATGTGGGACAATAAATATTACCATGACTTCTATGAGAAGTTTAGGGCTTTTCCCTATGCATTTAAGAACTAACCTCTAAGGGGAAAGGGAAAAGTGGGAATTCTCCCAGCAGCTTGCTAGGGACCTTCAGATACACGTTTGATTGATATAGCAATGCTACCACAGCAGTTCTGGGATTCTACATGTCTAAACTTGCTCACAAGCTCCCCCAAGTGGTTACATATGTAATTAAGCACTTAAACGCAGGTATTTATAGAGCAGTGGGGAAGGGTCAAATGGGAATGCTCTCCCAGGGTGTGCCCAAACACCCTCACTGTTTTAGGTAAACTTAACTCTGTAAAGGCTTTAGTATGATGATAATTAAAAAGAAAATTATTATTAAGGAGGCAGAGCCAAGATGGTGGAGTAAAGGCAGGGACTCAGCTGGGCTGTCCCCCAAACCCCTCCAAATACTTTTTTTAAATGATAATACACAAATTCTAGAGTAGCAGAACCCACAAAAAGAAAGTGAAACAAATTTCTAGGCCAAGACAACTTGGAAAGTCAGCAGGAAAGGTCTGTTGCACCATGGTGAGAGAGGAGAGCAGTCCAGTGCAGGCCACACCAGCATAGCCCCTGCCCCAGCAAACCAGAAACAGGCCTTGGGAGCCACTGAATCAGCAGCGGCAGTAGCTACTTCTGGAGCTCTCAGCCCATAGATGGTAAAGGGATTGAACAACTGGTCAGAAGGAGATTACAGGGGTCTTTTTTGCTAGCTCTGAAGCAGGACTCTGTTGCTTTGCCCATACCCGAGTCCAGGTCACAGTTCTGGGTGGCAGTCCCAGGGTAAGGAGGAGCTCTAGCATAGCAGAGCTAGCAGCCACAATGGAGCAGGCACCCTTATCACAATGCCAGAGCAGAAAAGAGTGCTTGTGGTCACTCACAGAACACAGTACAGGCCAGGAGAGTAGTAAACATCTCTCCTTAGATCATACCATCTTGGAAGAACTGAAAACTTACAAGTCACTAGAAATATCTCTGAAAACAACTGCACAAAAACTGAAGCTCAGGACAGTGCACCCTCCACCCTGGAAGCAGAGCCCTACTTTAACAAAGACTTAAAAGTCAGCTAACAGGCTAGGAAAATAAGCAAATAAGGGGAAAAAACTCTTAATTATTGAAAGTTACTATGGTGACAAGGAAGATCAAAATATACACTCAAAAGACAATAAAGTCAAAGCTCCTACATCCAAAGCCTCCAAGAAAAATATGAATTGGTCTCAGGCCATGGAAGGGCTCAAAAAGGATTTTGAAAATCAAGTAAGAAAAGTAGGGGAAAAATTAGGAAGAGAAATGAGAATAATGTAAGAAAATCATAAATGAGTCAACAGCTTAGTAAAGGAGACACAAAAAAAAATACTGAAGAAAATAGCACTTTAAAAATAGACTAGGACAAATGGTTAAAAAAAAAAAAGATCCAAAAAGCAAATGAGGAAAAGAATACTTAAAAAGTAAAACTGGTCAAATGGAAAAAAGGTCCAAAAGCTCACTGAAGAAAAGAATTCCTTAAAAATTAGAATGGAGCAAATGGAAGCTAATGACTTTATGAGAAATCAAGAAACAATAAAACAAAATCAAAATAATGAAAAAAAATAAGACAATGTGAAATATCTCATTGGAAAGACAACTGACCTGGAAAATAGATCCTAGAAAGATAATTTTAAAATTATTAGATTACCAAAAGCCATGATCAAAAAAAGAGCTTAGACATCATCTTTCAAGAAATTATCAAGGAAAACTGTCCTGATATTCTAGAACAGAGGGTAAAATAGAAATCAAAAGAATCCACCAATCACCTCCTCAAAGAGATCCTAAAATTAAAACTCCCAGGAATATTATAGCCAAATTCCAGAGTTCCCAGAGAAAATATTGCAAGCAGCCAGAAAGAAACAATTCAAGTAGCCACAGCCAGGATAACACAAGATTTAGCAACTTCTACCTTAAAGGATTGGAGGGCTTGGAATATGATATTCTGAAGGGCAAAGGAGCTAGAATTACAATCAAAAATCACCTACCCAGCAAAACTGAGTATAATTATTCAGGGGAAAAAAATGGAAACTCAATGAGATAGAGAACTTTCAAGCATTCCTGATAAAAAGATCAGAGCTGAACAGAAAATTTGACTTCAAATACAAAACTCGAGAGAAGCATCAAAAGGTAAACAGGAAAGGGAAGGGACTTAATAAGTTTAAACTGTTTACATTCCTACATGGGAAGATGATATTTGTAACTTATAAGACCTTTCTCATTATTAGGGTAGTTAGATGGAGTATATATCAATAGAGGGAGCAGGTGTGAATTGAATATGAAGCGATGATATCTAAAAAATAAAATTAAGGTGTGAGAAAGAGGAATGCTCTAGTAGGAAGAGAAAGGGAGAGGTAGAATGGGGTAAATTATCTCACATAAAAGAGGCAAGAAAAAGCTTTTACAGTGGAAGGGAGGAGGAAGGAGGTGAGAGGGAGTGAATGAACCTTACTTTCATCAGAATTGGCTCAAAGTGGAAATAATATACACAAATCTATCTTATTTACCCTACAGGAGAGTAAGAGGGGAAGAGGATAAGAGAATGAAGGGGGGCGGTGGTAGAAGGGAGGGCAAATTGGGGGAAGAGGTAGTCAGAAGCAAAACACTTTTAAGGAGGGACAGGGTGAAAGGAGAGAAAGAATAGAATAAAGGGGGGGATAGGATAGAATGAAATACAATTAGCAATAGTAACTGAAAAAATTTTGAAGCAAGTTTCTCTAATAAAAGCCTCATTTCTCCAACATAGAGAGAACTGAGTCAAATATATAAAAATAAGAGCCATTCCCAAATTGATAAATGATTAAAAGATATGAACAGTTTTCAGATGAAGTAATCAAAGCTATCTATAACCATATAAAATAATACTCTAAGTCAGTATTAATTGGAGAAATACAAATTAAAACAATTCTGAGGTACTATCACATACCTATTAGATTGGCTAATAGGACAGAAAAGATAAATGACAAATGCTGGAGGGGATGTGGGAAAAATGAGACTTTAATGCACTGTTGGTGGAGTTTTGAACTGATTCAACCACTCTGTACAGCAATTCGAAACTATGCCCAAAAGACTATAAAACCATGCATAGCGTTTGAGCTAGCAATACCACTACTAGGTCTGTATCCCAAAAGAGATTAAAAAAAAAAAAAAGGAAAAGGACCTATACAGACAAAAATATTTATAGCAACTCTTTTCTGGGGGTAAAGAGTTAGAAGTTGAGGGGATGCCCATCAATTTGGACATGGTTGAACAAATTGTGATATGCGATTATGATGTAATACTGTTGTACTATAAGAAATTACGAGCACGGTGCTCCCAGAAAAACTTAGGAAGACTGGCATGGCTGATATGAAGTGAAATGTATTGTGCACAAAGTAACAGAAAAATTGTAAGATGATCAGCTATGAATACAGCTATTCTAAGCAATGCAATGATCCAACACAATTCTGAAGGACTTAAAATGAAAAATGCTACCCATCCCCATGGAAAGAACTGATGGTATCTGAATACAGATTGAAGCATACTTTTTTTTTTACTTTCTTGATTTTTCTTGAGGTTTTTTTCCTTGTCTATGCTTTCTTTCACAACATGACTATTATGGATATGTTTTGCATAACTACACGTGTATAACCTATATTGAATTACTTACCTTCTCAATGGGGGTTGGGGAGGGAAGAAGGGGGAGAATTTGGAGCTCAAAGGAATGTTAAGAATTGTTTTCCATGTAACTGAGGGAAAATGAAATACTAAATAAAGAAAAAAACAAAAAAAAGTAAATTATTAATTAAATGAGGACAATTAAGATGAAAATTATGATTCCATCCACTGACCTGCTATATGAACTGTAAATTCTTTCTTCTGCACTAAGAGGGTATTCTGGATGGAACAAACCACATTGCTATGGGCTCCCTCTTTGACCACCACAGACATTTCCACGTGGAACAGTCCCTGAGCATCCTGGGTTATAGCTTCTGATAGGGAGAGTAGTTGTTGCCCTTGATAATCTTTCCATATCGCCTTTGGTCTGGGGTACCAGCCTTCAGAACTGCATCTCAATTGGATGCCTCCTTCTTCAAAACCTTCAAAGTAGATATGTGGATCTGAGCCTAGTCCTGGGGAAACAAAGGAAATCCAAGCAAATTCACTTTTTTCTCAACAATCACATATTCAATTTGCACTACAGTTTATCAAATTCATTTGCCCAGATCTACCACATCACTCCATGGTCATTTTAAAGATGCCACACTCTTGCCTTCCAACCTCTAGCACTGACTAGGAACTTGAGCTCACATCCTGGGACCCTTATTGGCAAGCATTTAATATCTCATTTTGCCCAGAGCCAGACTCACCAAGTTACTTCCCAACCATCTCTGTGCCATTCTATATCGTACATGCATGCTTTCCTCCTCCCCCTGCCCCTTTCTACCTCTAGCTCTGAGAACCACAATCAAAACATTACCATTCCTGAAAAAGCTATGCCGATGGTTCCAAACACCATCCTTCTGACTTCTCTGTCCCAAACACTGCTCTTAGCCATCATTACCCTATATGTTTTCTTCTTCAAATAAAATGTAAGCTCCTTGAGGTTAAGAGCTGTTTTTCTGATTTGTATTTATATCCCGAGTGCTTATCACAATGTCTGGCACAGAGTAAGCACTTAATAAATTATTTTTCATTAACTTGTTCACTTTTTCTATCCATTTTACTTTGTGATTGTTTTACCTCATACTCTGTGTGTGTATGTGAGTGTGTGCACATACATGCACATGTGAGCATTATTGGGTGGAGGTGAAGGTCTCTTATAATTAGGCTATGACCTTCCTAAAACTTGGGATGATGTCTTATATTTCTTTAGAATCCTACTCTTGCATTTAGTGGCACTAAATGTCTCCATGATCAACCTAGCTCCCTTTCAAAAGAGTTTCAAATCAATTTCTCTCATTCTGCCCCCTTCTTCAAGGAAAATTGATCACCTACCTGCAACTTCCAACTCCCAGGTAGCACTGTTGGAGAAGTCTTTGGATTGAAAAAGGCATCCATATTGACCCTCATCAGCAGGGATAATGTGGAAAAGGTGCAGGGCCACAGTCCCCTCCTGGATGTAATCCTTTACTAATTGTGCCCGGTTCTGGTACTCTACCATTTGTCTGTTGAATAGCTCCTGCCTATCTTGGTAGATAAAGACAATTTCAGAGACTTTGTTCCGGAAAAAACGGATCTCCATGTCTTCTGCATTCCGTTTGGAAGGTAGGTAGCAGGGAAACTCCACCTCCTCCCCAACCATGGCCAGAACTGGCTCTCTATGACCAATCACCAATCCATCTTCTGCAATAAAGAAGCCATCACACAAGTGCTTTAAAAAAAACTTCAAATATTAATCCTCTACCTAAGAGCTTACAAGGTGTCCTTGTTTCTCACCATATCTAATCCAAACACTTTAGTCTAGCCTTCTAGAACTTCCTACCAGATTTTTTCCCTTGATTCATCTGTTAAAATGCCCACAGATACCCCTCTATGAACCAGTCAGGCCAACCTGCTTTTCCCGTCCCTGCAACATAATGTACCTATTCTTGCCTCCATTTTTTTCCACAAGTCATTTCTCTGCCTAGAATATGTTCCTCTTCATCTCTTCACCAACCTGTTTCTTTCAGTTTTTTAAAAACTCCAACTAAAATCCCACCTCTACAAAGATATCCCTATGAATTGCACCAATCACTCATTTAATTTGTGTTCTCTTGGCATTTCACATTCCCTAGTGCAGGCCTGCACAACATACCACCTTTGGGCTACTTTGGTGGGCCATAAAGGGCCCTTGGGCTGTATGCTGTGCAACACTGCTCTAGTGGAAACAGTATCCACCTCCTTCCCAAAAGTTAGGCTAGTTTTTCCTTAATAGGCATTGAAACCATTTTGAGACTTGATTGGTTTGAGGGATTAATGGCTCAGATTATTGACATCACTTCCTGGTTATCAAGTACAAAACAGCCACAAGGAACTCCCTACACATTTGTTTTACTCAGCTGAACCAACTCAGGGTCTTCTCAACAATATCTTTGTTGAATAACCTAGTCACTTAAACTTTGCTTCAGTTTCCTTCTCTGTAACAATTGGAATAATTATAGGACCTTACTTTCAAGATTTTTGTGAAGATAAAAATGACATAATATTTGTAAAACCTGTTTAGTGCAATGCCTGGCACATAGAAGGTGCTATATAACTATTTCTTCCTTTCCCTTCCCCTTCTGCTATGATTGTAAAACTTCTTTTGTTAACTGTTGAATAAGTTGTAAGAGTCTCATTTCGTTCCGATATCAGGCAAAAACAATGAGAGGACTGGCCAGAATTAGGCCCAACCCTACTCTGCTGCAAATTAATTTACTTTTTTTTTCATATGGGGTATGGGGAACGTGGCCATGTGCATGCTCCTCCCAAATACCGTAGGATATAGGTTCCATGAACACAAAGATCACGTCTCCTATTTCTCCACTATTCACAGATAGTACTTGAGTCATCACCCAACATACTGTGAATCTTCAATAGATATTGTATCTCCTGATATTCTATTTCTTTAAGAAACTCTCCCAGAACTACTAGAAGAGACTTGATGACTTTCCTTAATTCCTCTTTGCCCAACAGAACCTCAGAATTCAATCATATAATATAACTAATTTTTTTCATAGTGTCTTTAGTACTTTTTATTTATATGTGACTCCAAAATTATTGCTAACCACATACCTCTATTCTTGGTACAATGGAAAAAGCATTGGCCCTGAGTTCAGAGCATCTAGGTTCAAATCCTCTTCTGACACTTACTAACCCTGTGATATTGGGCAAATCCGTGAGCCTCAATTGTTTTATCTGTAAAATGAGAGATTCTGTGGCCTCCGAGGTCTCTTTTAGCTTGAGATATATGACTAGGCAGCTGGTGGTTCTGTGGATGGAGTGCTAGACCTGGAATCAGGAAGATCTGAGTTCAAATTTGACCTCAGATACTTACTAGCTATGACCTTGGGCAAGTCATTTAACCTCTGATTGCCTCAGTTTTCTCAACTGTAAAATGGGGATAATAATAGCACTTACCTGACAGGATTATGTAAGAATCAAATGAGATAATATTTGTAAAACACTTAGCATAGAGGTTGGCACATAGTGGGTACTGTAGTTGCATATTCCCTTCTTATATCATTCTATATACATAGTAAAAGGAAGAATTTAGAACATGGGATTGAGGTGGATAGCCATACCTTGAACTACCTAAGGTGGTTTTTTACTTTGCTTTTCTCCTTCTGTTCATTTGCTTATATGACCAAAAATAATCTCTCAGAGTTGAGAAAAATAGGGGAGTCTCAGAGACTCAGATATTTCTTAGTGTTTTGTTGAAAGGGAAACCCTAAAAAGTTTCTGAAGGAATGTAGTGGGGACATTAAGGAGGACATGTCTTTCTAGTTTTTTCCTATGCTATTTCATTTTTGAACTAATTGTGTCTTCCAGTTAATTAGTATAAGTGAACACATGGATATGGACCCTCAGAGTATGTTGAACTTGGAATAGTTTGTCTGGGATGTTCCCAGGTGGTACGTATTTAACAGTTGGTAGGTATCCCATATATCTCTCTGTATCACGGTGTTTCTTTCATAAACTGAGCACCTAGGAAGCTTACATCAGGTAATTTGTTCTGTGTAACTCCAAGCACAATACCATTTTCAGTTAGGTGTTTAATTGAGGGAAGAGAGGGAAAGATTGTTTTCATGGTATTACTTGAAGGGTCCTAGCCTTAAACTTTAACCTCTTTTATGATGTCACTCCTCTTGCTAAAAGTAGCATAATTTGAAAATTTGAAAAGATTTGTCATTTCATGCATGCAGATACTTTCACACTGATGTGGCATAAGTTGCTGGAACCAAAGTCATTCATAATTTAATGAACAACTGTTTGATGATATTAAGTGATTATTAGTCATTAACATTTTAGTGTGAATTTGTTGATCAGGTTTCTAACAGGGGAAAGTTGGGCAACAACAGGACCATGTGGCATAGTAAAAAGAAAACCAGTTTCAGGAGTTAAAAGACCTCAGTTCAAATCCCAGCTCCATTAGCTCCTTCCTTTACGTCCTCAGGCAAATCATTTCATATCTCTGGGCCTCAGTTTCCTCATAAGGGAAGTTGGACTAGATCAAGAATTGACAAATTATGACCCAAGGGCCAAGGGTCTTATATTTGTGTAAAAACTTTTTTGTTGTTGTTGTACAGTCATTTTTCAATCATATCTGACTCTTCATGACCCTACTTGGGGTTTTCTTGGCAAAAATACTGGAATGATTTGCTATTTCCTTTTCAAGCTTTTTTTTTTAACAGATGAAGAAACTGAGGCAAACAGGGTTAAATGACTTGCCTCAGGGCACACAGCTAGTAAGTGTCTGAGGCCAGATTTGAATTCAGAAAGATTAATCTTACTGCCACCAGGCCTGGGCCTCTATCCACTCCCTCTCCCCCCAACCATTTACACTAATGTAAAAACCATTTTTAGGTTGTGGGTGGTATAAAACAGGCAGGGGATCAGATATAACCCTCAGACCATAGTTTGTTGTCCCCTGGAATAGATGATGTCTGAGGTCTGTTGGCCTCTAGATTCAATGACCTATGTCTTTCTAACCACAAACACACTGATGAGGGCAATGGAAAGGGCAGATTATAGAGTAACTGTATGATTTAGCCAATACATTAACCAAATGAATGATATAATAAGGGCTAGTTAAGGATGGTCATAGGTTGTAATGCTGATATAAATGTCCTAAGTGAGACTTGCTGACTCCCACACTTTAAACTACAGTTCTGAAGACCCTTCTAACTTTGGACTGTTGGACAGGGCAATGGAGGAAGAATGAATTGTGAAACTGACAAAATGGTGAAGGAGGGGTATTTAGGTTGTTTTGTGACAATAACACATCTTACCCGCATTCAGCTCCACGAGATAGAGAAGGAAGAGGAGACAACTGAACAGAGAGGAACTCTGGGATGAATGAGAGATATCTGGGATATACACCATCTCAGGTCAAAAGTGATAGGATGCCTGGAACAAAAAATGGGGAGAAGAAGGATGTGTGTTTCATCTGCATTTCTTTAAAGTCAGTGCTTGAATTTCTTTTGACCTAAAGTTCCTTCTAAACATCTGTGGCCCTGAACATTGATCGTAGTTCCTCAATTCCCCCAGCCTTTGTTGTTCAAGGCTACCTTCAGGAAAGTGCTCTGTAAACCTTGTAGCACTATAGAAATGTGAGTTATTATTATTGTTGTGATTATCATGCACAGCCCTGGAATTAAGGTGAACTGAGAATTTCCACAGGAAGCTCTCATTGTTCCAGCCAAGAATAGAATACAATGTGAGCTGGCTAGAGTGTTCTCCTTTCAAAATTCAGTGAAGTTTCTCCAAATGCCTGAGACTTCACTTCCCCCAACCCTATTCCTGACTCAATCCAACCTCTTACCTACTTCCCTTTAACCTGGAACATCAGACAAAGCATCAAAACAAAGCTATGCAACAATGCAGGTTTCTTGAAATGTCTTTCTTCTGTTGTGCTTATATCTGGGGAGCTGTGGGAAACACTTTCATAGAGGGAATTACAGGTAGGGGAGGCACTGCGATAGAACAGAAAGACCACTACTCAACCTTGTTGCCCGGTCCGTATGTGACCTTGAGCCTCAATTTCCTCACCTATAAAATATGGGGGTTGGACTGGATGAACTCCAAGGTTCTTTCCAATATTATAACTTATCATCCTATGATAAAGAAAGAAAAACTATTTAATTAGCATACTTTTCATATACGCCCTGGGATAGAGAGATTAGTCAGAACTTGACCATTATTGGATTTTATATAAAAAAGAGCTGTCAATGTTTTATATAAACTGATCTAAACTTTATGGTCAAAGGGACATTGGTAGCATCCATAATTTAATTTAATAAATGTTTGTTATTGAATGGAATAATTTAAATCCATAGATAATCAATAGGCCTTTTGCCAATCATCAATTTGTATCTCTTTTCCACTCAGTGCTGGACACACCCAACCGCCACCCACAGTCAATTAAGGCAAGAGCACTGGGAATAGCAATGAACCTTGATCATTGGCCCCCACAGCTATTATCCAGGGAAGGAACCTATGTGGATGTGCATCCTTGACTACTACCTCTGTGGGTATTGTAGGCCCACCTTTTCAGCAACCACAACTATTGAAGTCTTGGAAAATAAAGTACTTACCGTAAGAGTCCCTGGTATTGTCAAATGATTCGGCATCAGAAATATATGTAGTTTTATTGATGGAAAAGATACTAAAGAATATGAATTATCATCTGCCTTGCCCATTGCACCCCAAGAGCTTTTCCATTGATCTTTTCAACTGGAAACTTCCATATGTATTGTATCTCTCTATTATAATGGTATCTCCTTGAGAGCAGGGGCTATCATACTTTTCTCTTTGTATCCCTATCACTAAGTACAGTTGTATGCACAAAAACAGCACTTAATAAATGTTTTTTTAATCGATCAGTCAGGCATGAGTAAGCTGTTTCCAATAGTCAAATGGCAGAATTTAAGTTTGCTATCCAGCTCTGTTCTACTTTAGGATGAGAAGCACAATGTTCATGTAGACAAGGGAAACACAGGAAATGAATGAATTGGATAACCCAGAAACTGAACACTGCCCATGGATTAGTGAGAGTTCACTGGGTACCTCTGGGTTTCTTCCATTTGTGTATTGCCCTCTAAGTTTGATGATAGGCTGCCTGAACAGAGAATCTTCTAACATTGTAATCTGCAGAATTCCTGGTTTGGAGATTATTGAGTAAAAGAAGGTCAGGACTTCAGGGAGTGGAAGATGGTCGAGAAAAGGCAGTGACTCACCTGAGCTCTCCCCAAAACCCCTTCAAATACCTTTAAATAATGCCATAAAACAGTTCCTAGAGTGGCAGAACCCACAAAAGGACCAGGTAAAATAATTTTCCAGTCAAAGAGAACTTAGGAGGTTGGCAGGAAAGGTCTGTCACGCCTGGGTAAGAGTGGAGCACAGTCCGGCGTAGGCCATGCCAGCATAGACAGGCCCCCCTACAAACCAGGAACAGGCCCTGGGAGCCACTGAATCAGCAGCGGTAGTAGCTGCTTCCAGAGCTCTCAGCCCACAGATGATTGGGCAGTTAAACAATTGGTCAAAAGGAGATTACAGGGGTCTTTCTGCTAGCACTGAGGCAGGATTCTTGTTACTTTGCCCATACTCTGACCTGGGTCATAATCTTGAGTGGTAGTCCCAGGGTGAGGAGGAGTATGAGCACATCAGAACTTGCTGCTGCAGTGGAGCAGGGACCCTCACCACAGTTCCAGAGCATAAAAGAGTGTTTGTGGTCACTCACAGACCAGAGCACAGGTCAGGAGAGTGGTAAACATGTCTCTCCTTAGATCATACCACCTTGGAAGAACTAAAACCTTACAGGTCCCTAGAAGTAGCTCTGAAAACAGCTGCACAAAACCCCTGAAGCTTGGGGCAGTGAGCCAATAACCTGGAAGCAGATCCTCACTTTAACAAAGAGTTAAAAGTCAAGAAATAAGCTGGAAAAATAAGCAAACAACAACAGAAAAAAAAAATTCTCACCATAGAAAGTTACTATGGTGACAAGGAAGATCAAAATATACGCTCAGAAGAAGATAACAAAATCAAAGCTCCAAGACCCTCCATGAGAAATATGAATTGGTCTCAGGCCTTAGAAGAGCTCAAAAAGTATTTTGAAAATCAAGAAGAGAGGTAGAAGAAAAATTGGAAAGAGAAATAAGAGTGATGCAAGAAAAGCATGAAGAACAAGTCAATAACTGGGTAAAGGAGAAAAAGAATATTGAAGAAAATAACACTTTAAAAAAGACTAGGTCAAATGGTAAAAGAAGTCCAAAAAGACAAAAAGGAGAAGAATGCCTTGAGAAGCAGAATTGACCAAATGGAAAAGGAAGTTCACTGAAGAAAATAATTCCTTAGAACTTAGAATTGAGAAAATGGAAGCTAAGGACTCTATGAGAAATCAAAAAACAATAAAACAAAACCAAAAGAATGAAACAATGGAAGACAATGTGAAATATCTCACTGGAAAAACAACTGACCTAGAAAACAGTTCAAGGAAAGATCATTTAAAAATTATTGCACTTCCTGAAAGCCATGATCAAAAAAAGAGCCTAGATATCATCTTTCAAGAAATTATCAGGGCAAACAGCCCTCATATTCTAGAACCAAAGGGTAAAATACAAATGGAAAGAATCCACCAATCACCTCCTCAAACAGATCCCAAAATGAAAACTCCCAAGAATATTATAGTCAAATTCCAGAGCTCCCAGATCAAGGAAAAAATATTGCAAGCAGCCAGAAAGAAACAACTCAAGTATCATGGAATCACAGTCAGGATAACATAAGATTTAGCAGCTTCTACATTAAAGGATTGGAGGGCTTGAATATGATATTCTGGAGGTCAAAGGATTTAGGATTTTAACCAAGAATCACCTACCCAGCAAAACTGAGTATAATCCTTCAGAGGAAAACATAGATATTTAATGAAATAGAGGACTTTCAAGCATTCTTGATAAAAAGACCAGAGCTGAATGGAAAATTTGACTTTCAAATACAAGACTCAAGAGAAGCATAAAAAGGTAAACAGGAAAGGGAAATTATAAGGGACTTAATAAAGTTTAAACGATTTACATTCCTATGTGGGAAGATGATACTTGTAACTCATAAGAACTTTCTCATTATTGGGGCAGTTAGAAGGAGTACATATAGATGGAGAGCACAGGTGTGAGTTGAATATGAAGGGATGATATCTAAAAAAAAAAAAGAGAGAAAGAAAGAAATTAAGGTGTGAGAAAGATGAATGCCCTGAGAGAAAGGGAAAAGGAGAGGTAGAATGAGATAAATTATCTTGCATAAAAGAGGCAAGAAAAAACTTTTACAGTGGAGGGGAAAGGGAGGGGGTGAGGGGGAGTAAATGAACCTTACTCTCATCAGAATTGGCTCAAAGAGGGAATAACATACACATTTAATTGGGTATAGAAATCTATCTTACTTACCCTACAGGAAAGTAGGAAAGGAAGAGGATAAAAAGGGGGGGGAGTGATAGAAAGGAGGGCAGATTAGGGGAAGGGGTAGTCAGAAACAAAACACTTTTGAGGAGGGGCAGGGTGAAAGGAGAGAGAGAATAGAATAAACAGGGTGCAGGGTCTGATGGAGGGAAACAGTAATAGTAATTGTGAAAAAATTTTTGAAACAAGTTTTTCTGATAAAGGCCTCATTTCCAAAACATATAGAGAACTGAGTCAAATATATAAAAATAAGAATCATTCCCCAATTGATAAATGATCAAAACATATGAACAGTTTTCAGATGAAGTAATCAAAGTTATCTATAGCCATATGAAAAAATGCTTTAACTCACTATTGATTGGAGAAATACAAATTAAAACAATTCTGAGATACTACCTCATACTTACTAGACTAGCTAATAGGACAGAAAAGATAAATGACAAATGTTGGAGGGGATGTGGGAAAAATGAGACTTTAATGCACTGTTGGTGGAGTTGTGAACTGATTCAACCATTCTGTGGAGCAATTTGGAACTATACTCAAAGGGCTATAAAATCATGCTTAGCCTTTGAGCTAGCAATACCACTAGTAAGTCTGTATCCCAAAAGAGATAAAAAAACAAAAAGGAAAAAGAACTATATGTACAAAAATATTTGTAGCAACTCTTTTCTGGTGGCAAACAATTGGAAATTAAGGAGATGCCCATCAATTGAGGGATGGCTGAACAAATTGTGGCGTGTGATTATGATGAAATACTATTGTACTATAAGAAATGATGAGCAGGATGCTCTCAGAAAGCCTGGAGAGACTTACATAAGCTGATGCAAAGTGAAATGTGCTGTGTAAAAAGTAACAGCAATATCATGAGATTATCAGCTGTGAATGACTTAACTGCTCTCAGCAATACAGTGATCCAAGACAATTCTGAAGGACTTATGATGAAAAATGCTATCCATCCCTAGAGAAATAACTGATGGTGTCTGAACACAGATTGAAGCATACTTCTTAAACTTTATTTTTCTTCATTTTTTGTCTATGTTCTCTTTCACAATATGACTAATATAAAAATGTTTTGCATTACTACATGTGTATAACCTATATCAAATTGCTTACCTTCTCACTGAGGGAGGGGTTAGGGAAGGAGAAAAGGAGAGAATTTGGAACTCACAGTTTTAAAAATGAATGTTAAAAATTGTTTTTACAAGTAATTGGGGAAAATAAAATACTAAATAGATTTTTTAAAAATAAATGCTGACAATTACAAAAAGACTTCAGGTAGTGATTAAAAAGATCATAGAATTTGGACCTGGATGGAACTTTTTAGCAGTAAAGAGCCTGGTATCTTGACTTCTCTTCTTACTTGATATCACTAACTGTGCTCATCTCAATGTCTGACTCAGGAAAAAGATCTGGAAAGAAACTCAGAGCCAGGAACAACAATATGGCACTTTATGGTTTACATAGTGCTTTCGTTATAGGTGATACAGGTATTGTAAATATTATTGCTCCCATTTAACAGATGAAGACACTGAGACTCAGAGAGGTGCTTTAGGAAGTAACTTGCTAAAAATCATAAGTTTCTGATTTATTGTCATAAATGACAATGTTGGGCTCAGGGTGTTCTCTCTCTTTTATGACAATTTCTTAATTGTCTTTCTTTACTTGCCTTCCTTTCTTTTCTGTGCCAAAATAGTGAAATGTGGTCACATCAGAGAGAGGAGGAGAAATGAGGTGTTTAGAGAATCCTGCAAGTCTTAGAAAAAACTTTGAGTTTGGGGAGATACCCTAGATTCTGCCAAGAGATAAGAACATTATGGTGTTTGGAGGCCTGGGCTTCTAATCTCAGGTCTGGCTATGAACCAGCTAGATAACTTTGGACAACTCACTTCACTTTCTCTTATCTACTTCATTACAGCCCCAAGGCAACAGAAAATTGTGGAGTGTTATAGTTGGAAATGTTAAGATCATAAATTATCTAGTTCAACTTCCTCCATTTTACAGATGAGGTAAATGAGGTCCAGAGAAATGAAATAAATTGTTCAAGATTACACAAGTTAGTGTCTGTATAAGAAATAAGATTGTGGCATAAAATACGGGAACAGATTGTTGAGGCAAGGGGTGGAATTTCTCTGTCTCTTTGTGTCTCACTCTGTCTCCTATCTTTTTCTCTCTGTCTCTGTGTATCTTTGTCTCTCCTCTGTATGTGTCTCTTTCTGTCTCTTTGTCTCTCTGTCTCTGTTACTTTCTGTCTCTGTCACACACACACACACACACACACACACACACACGCACACAAAGTCTTAGCACACACAAAGTCTTAAGCTTTAGTAGCTTACCAGTCAGCTTTAATAGATTAAAGCCATACTAAGACTTTGGAGGAACAACCTGTGTAGTGCTTTTGATGAGGTAGAAAAGAGTGCTTGACCTACCTTGTCTAATCGAATAGGTCAAAACTATTTTCCCAGCATTACTTAATTTGTAATTCCTCTTTTCTGTTAAAAAAAATTAGCTCTGCAAATCACTCCTTTGTCTGACTACTAAGGAGTCAGTAGACCAGATTTGTTGGCAACTGCTAGCCTTGTAAATAAATCATAATAATTGGAAACTTTGAGCCTCAGACTTTTCTATTTCAGGTAGTAAATCAACAAAGGTTTAGTCAAGTTATTCCATTTGAAACACAATGGGCTGGTCCAGAGAATCACTGGACTCCTTTAAAACCATTATTTTTTTTTTAAGTCTGTTTTTTCAGAGCTATGTGTCAAGAAATCATAAATGAAAACTGCACAGGGCAAAAAGTAAATTGTCCCAGCTTTAAGAAAAAAAATCTAACTCCCACCAAGAGTCAGATATCACTGAAACAATTGAACAACAATAATCTGTTTCTAGATTCCTTCGCAGGTCTATGTCTATGTCCAGAGAGAAATCTTTAGCAACATTCTGGGGAGGCTAAGGAGAAAGATGCAGCACAACAAGGTATTGAGGTATACTCAATTGAGGTATAATGTGGAGAAATACAAGGTCAGAAGACTAATAAATCAATAAAAATTAGATATAATAGTGTTTTTGTGAGCTGGGGCTCTTTTAGAAGGTTTTTAGTCCAGTGTCTTTAGAGAGTCTTTCTCCAGCTTAGGGTTCTTTGAAGGTCTCTTTTCTATTTAGATAGTAAAAGGATGAAACCTGAAAGCTCACAGAAACAGAAATTTCAAAGTTAGAAGGGACCTTAGCAGTCATCTAGTGCAATTTACCTTTGTTTTATTTTTGTTACATTATTAATAAACAGTGCAACTAGTAACCTTGTTGTTTATTTTATCCTATCCTAGGAGAATAGTGGGTTTGATATTGTGAAAAATGATTTTTTTTAGTAATCATTATCTTGGAGACTCAGAGCTTCACCCTAGCCCCAGTCTTCCAAAGTTCAGTTTCTTCTTCAGAAGGTCATTACTGACATTGAGATTACATTGAGATAATGAGATTACATTGAGATAATGAGATTACATTACATTTATCCTGGCCAAACCCCAACCCAAGCCTGAATTGATTTAATCAAAGGTTTGGAAGTTTCCTGTGTTCTGCTCCGTCTTAGGTGGAGACAGATTCTTCTGTCTAAATAGTCCAAGGCTGGGAGTGGTCTGGTATGGCTGCAGGGTGGTCTGATAGAAGAAGTATTTCCTCTGTCGGGAGGTAAAACAATAATGGAGTGATATCAGCCCCTGTTGAAAAGGTATATAACCTGGGTACCCCACCCCCGAAATCAAGCCCAGGCCTAGACTGGCTCCCTTAGTGAGGCTCTGTCTTTTTCTGTAGCTTCACATGCATGCCATCGGCTTGAGAGAAATAGAAACATGGACTTGGACAATTTAACTTTGTCTTTCTTAGATCAAACTCTGCCAGGTTGACAGTAAGGAGAAAAAGGTGAATAAACACTTATGAGAAAAGAGGTTTATCCAATTTGTTAATAGAGGCTCTGAATTAATTGATTAAGGAGATGTATTTTTAGTATTAAAATAAATGAAGGAATGAAAATTTAATTAAAATTTTCATTTTAATTATTAAAAGAATTAAAGAATTCCCACTACAACATACCTGAGCCTTTCCTTGGAGAACTCCAGAAATGAGGAACTCCCCTACCTCCAGAGGCAGTCAATTCGATTTTTGGCTAGTTCTAATATTAAAGAGAATGCCACAGGTATAATTTTCGCCCTTTAATAGATAAGGATGGTTAAATGACTTGTCCATGGTCCTATGGTAAGTAAATGTCAGGGGCAGGATTTGAACTCAAATCTTCCTGACTCTGAGTCCAGCAGTCTCTCTATTATCCCACCCTGAATTTCCCATTGGCCTGGGCTGGGTGAAATAAATCACCCTAGAGAGAAATAAATTAGAATGATTTTTGGGGAGGGCCTCTCCAAACAAAGTTTCTCCATCATCGATTTTTGTTGATTTGCTCAATTATCCCCTTGTCAGAAAGGTATGTATGCTGGAAGTATTCCAATGACTTGCATAAGGTCACACCCCTTTAACCAGTCCAAAATTTGACATTTTCTAGCTGAGTGACCTTTGTGGTCAGTCTCTGAGTCTCAGTCATCTCATCTGTAAGGCATAATAATATTTATGATACTTATGTCAGAGGTTGTTGTGAGCAAAGCACTTTGTAAACTTAAAACAATATGGAAATATTATTGTCTCTGAATCATGCCCATGCTCAAGCACAACTCATAACATGTCTTTCCAATGCATTATGTTCACCACCAACAGCATCCTGTTTAAGAAGGAGATAGAAGGCCTCCAAGTGGCTGGGGGAGATTATATTCCAATTTTGTAGTTGAGGAAACTAAGTTAAACAGAGGTTAAGTGGCTTGCTTAGTCATACTAACAGAAATGGGAAGAGGCTATGAGGCCCAGAATGTAAATACCTCCCTCTTTACAACATTGCTTCCATTAAACTGTGAGCTCCTTGAGAACAGGGGCTGTCTTTTATCTTTCTTTGCATCCTCAGTGCTTGGGGGAAAGGAGGGAAGGAAAAGAAAAGACATGTACATTTATATATCATATCGCATGCTACTTGCCAGGCTAAGTAATTTTACCAATATTATCTTATTTGATCCTCACAAGAACCCTGTGAGGTAAATGCTATTATTAACCATTTTCTTTCTTGTTTTTGTTGTTCAGTTGTGTCCTACTCTTCATGGCCCCATTTGGGGTTTTCTTGGCAAAGATACTGGGGTGGTTTGCCATTTCTTTCTCCAGATTTTTATAGATGAGAAACTGTGGCAAATAGGATTAAGTGATTTGCCTAGGGACACACAGCTAAGTGTGTGCCTGAGACCAGAATTGAACTCAGGAAGTCCTCTTGACTTCAGGTCTGGCACTCCATCCACTGTGCCACCTAGCTGCCCCACACCCATTCTATAAGTGAAGAAATTGAGGCAGAGGTTAAATGACTTGCCCAGGGTCACATAGCTAGTAAGTATTTGATACTGGATTTAAACCCAAATCTTCCTATCTCTAGGTCCAGCACTTTGTGTAGTGTGTCACCAGCTGCTTCTAGCACAGTGCCTGGCACATGGTTGAAGTTTAACAAAGGTTTATTGACTAATTGACCCAACTAGACTATCTCCCTACCTCTGACAAACTCTAGACATAAGGTAATTTTCTGGAATTGCTGACTGAGAGAAAAGTAAGACAGAAGACTTTTACTTTAGGTCCCTTCTCTTGCTGGTCTTCCCTTTCCCTCCCTAAATTCCATCCTATACCCAAACAATTTGTTGTCAGAATCTCTAGAGGCATCATGAGACTCAAATGATACAATGTATACAAAGCACTTTGCAAACCTGAAAGCACTACATAAATGCCAGTTATTGTTGTTATCATCATTATTATCCTCCAGTCACCAGACCTCCAGTCTGGTGATGACTTCATACCCTAAGCCTTCTGTTCTACTCCAGAGGAGCTCAAGCACTGTTTACAAAACAAATACAGGGGTGTGTAGGTAAATGTTTAAACACTGTGCTCTGGGTGGGAGAGGGGTTGGGAATAGAATCACCTATTTCAAGTTCAATCTGTATTATTAGTGCTATCCAGACCATCAAGCCTTGATTTGTAGCTATTGCCAATTTCTGAGGTATAAATACTCACATTGAAAATTTAACAATCTGCTCTTACAAGCATGGACACTCCTGCCTATACCCATTTTTAGCAGCTACTAAAGTTACCCAGCATCACAGAAACTCCCAGCTGGACTGAGAAATAACAGCTGACATTTATATATAACTTCAAGTTTTGCAAAGCTCATTCCATATACTCTCTCAATTGCTCTCAAAACCATCCCACAAGGTGGGTGCTGCTGTTACCCTCATTTTACCTATAAGGAAATGGAGGCTGAGAGAGGTCATGTATAACATACCTAAGGAGTGGTTGTCTAGCTTCCTATTGAAGATTCTTAGTAATGAGAAACTCACTTCTTCCTAAAAAATAGCGCATTGCACTTGGGGACAGCTCATATTGTTAGGTAATCTGTTCTTATATTGAGCTTAAATCTGCCTCTCATATATTGAGCATATCTGCCTCTCAGGAACTTCTGCCCAAGGCTTTCAGTTTTCTCCACTGAGGCCAACTGACAGAAATCTAACTTAATCACTCTCCTATTGTTATATCTAAAAGGATTTGAGAACAAATACCTTACCTGACAGCCAGAGAGATATCCAAAATGGTAGTGAAATCCTAGGTCTCCCCTTCCTCCACTTGCTCAACAAAGAAGCTGATTTTGGAGAATTCTCTCAGCCTGAACCAAATTCTTCTGAACTGAATAAGCAGTTGAAGGGACCAGAGGTCCCTATGTAACCTTAATCTTAAAAAATAAACTGCTTCCCCTATGTCCAACAAAAACTCAGATAGAAAGGAACAAAAAAAGGAAATGTCCCCATTACATCCTGTCCTCATTAAAAAAAATAATAATACATTGAATTACCATATAAATATTCCTTTGGGGGCATTAGAGGGAAAAGGTTATCTAGAAGCTTCCTGGAGTTACAGGAGACAAGGAAGATGAACATGGCAAAAGTTTGAGGCCTTTAGATTGTCTATCTTGCCCAGAGTTGGCCTTACCTTTAAAACA
The DNA here is from genome assembly GCF_900497805.2 of Vombatus ursinus. Classification (NCBI taxonomy): domain Eukaryota; kingdom Metazoa; phylum Chordata; class Mammalia; order Diprotodontia; family Vombatidae; genus Vombatus; species Vombatus ursinus. The sequence goes on along the minus strand of NW_020944512.1, from coordinate 64,182 downwards.
AGAAAGAACATGAAAATAGGCAAAGTTTGATATTCTTATCCAAAGCTGATTCTGGTAGAAAAGAGACAGAATTGGAGAAGGGGTAGAGTAGATCATCTCATGTGCTTAGTGCAGTTGGGAAGACCAATAAAGGGAAAGTATGTTTGGGGAAGGGGGGAGGGGTAAGGGTAGGGTCAATAGTAATAATCACAATTCACATTTACCTGATACAAAGCATTCTAACATACATAATCCTCACAACAACCCTGTGAGGTAAAGAATATAAATATTATCCAAATTTTACAAATGACAAAATTGATATTAAATTACTTTTTCCAAGTTGCATAGCTAACAAGTTCCACAATCAGAATAGAAAATATAGATTGTTTTACCAGTAGCAAGATTCTGGACTTGCTCTCCCAGAACAAAACAGACTATACTTTCCTCTCAAGGTGCTAAGGGTACCCCTGAGGGGTAGGGGGTAGGGTGTCTTTTTTTAATGCTATCTGCTGAAGCTCCCTTTCTGGGTGTACTCTCCTACATCAATTGCCAGCAATTAGTGTCTCAGTATCATTTAACTAATTAACATAATTTAGCTCTTACAACTGGGTATTTACTGTGAAAATATGGTAAGAACAGAATTACAAGCCTTTCTTCCCAACACTTGAGCATACACTCTCTGGGTAGAGGGGTCTCAAATTTGATTTCTAAGTGTTTTTTTCTTCTTCTTGTTGTTCATAATTTTTTTTTTACTAATTTTAAACTTAAATACAAAATGAGAAAAGAAAAAAAGAACATAGTCGTGCACACAGCAGAACATGAGAGGATTCAATATAAAATAATAAATTTCCATTTCAAGAAAACCTGTATAATAAATACTACACATTGTTTTCAAAGCTATCTAGCTTTTCTGTGCTTCATTATAAGTGTTCTTTTGTTCTCTGCTATGCACTTTTTACTTTATTTTTCCCCTACTCCTCAAGAATATATATATATGTATATATATATACATAATTATATATACATACACATACATACATATATACATAGATATCTACAAACATACACATATACACTCACACACATATATGTAAGACCATACTCTGCATATTTCCACTCGTCATCTCTTTCTCCGAAGGTGGATAGCATCTTCCTTCATAAGTCCAAGTCTTTTCATGTTTTTCTAAATCTACCAGCTCATCATTTCCTACACCATGGCAATATTCCAACACAATTACATCCTATCTGAGAGATTGCCTATGAAAGTTTTTTTTTTTTTCCTGCATTCCTTATATTCTTGGCTACATTGGTTTTATTTATAGAAGAAAATTTTAATTTAAAAGAATTGAAATTACCCATTTTACATTTCAACAATGTTCTCACCTTATGATTTAAGATCTGATATTGCTGAATCTGCTTCCTTTACATATTTTTCCCTTAGCTTCTTTAAAATTCCTGAACTTTTGTTCTTCCAAATGAACTTTGCTATTATTTTTTCTAATTCAGTGAGATAATTTTTTAGTATTTATTTGACATAGCATTGAATAAATAGATTAGCTAGGTAAAATTGTCATTTTAACAGTTACATTGGCTTTATCTACCCATGAACAACAAATATTACTTCAGTTATTTAGATCTAACTTTATGTATATAAAAAAGTGTTTTATGTTTAGGTTCATATAGTTCCTGTGTCTATTTTGACATGTCTAGTTGTTTTAAATGGTCTAAAACAATGTTGAGTAATATTGCTGACACATAGGGTAGTTTCCCTATTTTTCTCTTTTGATTAAATCTATTTTAGTTTTAACTTTGCCTGAGATCATGATTACTACTTCTGCTTTTTTTTACATGATAAATTCTACTCTTGCCCTTTATTTGATTTGTGTGTATCATTTTTATTGTGTTTCCTAAAAGCAACATATTGTTGAATTCAAATTTTTAATATGCTTTCTGTTTCCATTTTATGCACAAATTCATCCCATTCACATTCTGACTATAATTACTTGTTGTGTATTTTCCTCCTTACTATTTTTATTAATTTATTTTAAATTTAAATACTAAAACTTAAATATACAATAACAAAAGAAAAAGAAACATATGATAAACTTAAATACAAAAGAAAAAAAGGGGGAAAAAAAGCATTGCCATATTCATAGCAGAGGGTAAGAGAGGATTCAAAATATACATTACTGAATTTACATTTCAAGAAAAGCTATATAATAAATACTACACTTTGTGTTGAGAGCTGTACATCTTTTCTTTGCTTGCTTGTAAGTTTTCTTTTGTTCTCTGCTGTGCACTTTTTACTTTGTTCTTTTTTTCCCCTTTCCTCCCTCTGCTCCCTCAAGAAGGCTATAATTAAGCATAGATATATGTATGAATGTATGCATGCATGCATGTACGCATGTATGCAAGCATGTACATGTGTATAAACATGCACGCACAAATACACACACAGACATATGCATACATATGTATATACACATACATATACATACATGTACTTAGATATCTTTAATCATACTTACATATATAAACATATACATTCATATGCATCTGTGTAAGAATGTACCATACTTGTTTGTCCTTAGTTTCTTTGAGGGTGGATAACGTCTTCCTTCATAGGTCCAAGTCTTTCCCTATTTTTCTAAGTCCACCAACTCATTATTTCCTATACCACAACAATATTCCAACCTTATACTGTCTGGTTATTTTAAATAGTCTAAAACAATATTGATTAATATGTCTGACATATAGTATAGTTTCCCTGTTTTTCTCTTTTGATTAAATCTATGTAGCTTTAACTTTGTCTGAGATCGTGATTACTACCCCTGTTTATCTTGATAAATCTTACTCTTGATCTTTATTTTATGCTTGTGTGTATTTCCTATTTCCTATCCTTCCTGACTCCTCTACTTTACTTCTATCTGCTACCTTGCCCTCCTATTACTTAACCTACCCCGGCAAAGATCCTTCCCTTATCCTCTCCTCCCCAATCTGAAATGCCTCCCTTGTCTTCTCCTCCCTCCCTAACTATCCCTTTAGCCTTTTATTCCTTTCTGAATTTAGAAGATTTTTATGCCTTTCTAGATATATATGTATTGTTCCCTCTTCAACCCATTCCTGATGAGAGTAGGGTTTCAGAACTACCAGCCCTCCTCCCCCATCTAATTTCTCTGTGTCAGCTCTTCCTCTCACACCTCATTTGTGTAATTACATTTTTTACCTTTTCCTAGACAGTTTACCTTTTAGTATCACATCTTACTCAACTCTACCCTGATCTTTCTTTCGAACTACCTAATTACAAATAACAATCTTAGACACAATTTATATTATTTCATATAAAAAGTAAACAGTGTGTCCTTACTGAGTCCCTTGTAATTAGTCTTTGTTGTTTACCTTATATTTCTCTTGGATCTTGTATGTCAAATTTTCTATTAATTTCAGGTCTTTTTGCAACAAAATACTGAAATTCTGGCAGTTCATTGAATTTCCTTTTTTTTTTCTTTTGAGATTATACTTAACTTTGCTGGATATGATATTTTTGGCCACAATCCCAGTTCTTTCGCTCTTTGATAGATAGTGTTCCAAGATCTGTGGTCTTTTAGTGTAGCTCCTGCCAGGTCTTGTGTGATTCTAATTGTGACACCACCATATCTGAATTATTTTTTTCTTGCTGCTCATGATTTTTTCCTTGAGCTGGGAGTTTTGGAATCTAATTATAATATTCCTGTGGGTTTTCCTCATACAATTTCTTTCAGGTGGTGATTGGTGGATTTTTTTCTACTTCTACTTTCCCCTCTTATTCTAACACTTCAGGACAATTTTCTTTAATTATTTCTTGTATTATTGTATCAAGATTTTTTTTTTTTGATCAGAGCTTTCAGATAGTCTGGTTATTCTTATATTTTCTCTTCTTGATCTGTTCTCCAGATCAGTTGTTTCTCTTATGAAATGTTTCACTTTCTCTTCTATTTTTTCATTCTTTATATTTTGTTTTGTAATTTCTTGGTCTCTTATAACTTCATTGGTTTCCCCCTTGCCCAATTCTAATTTTCAAAGAGTCATTTTTTTTCCTTAAGATTCTATTTGGTTAACTTTCTTTTCATAATTTTGTTATTTTTCTTGGATTGTTCTTTTTTTTTTTTAATTTTTCTTCAATCTCCTCATTCGATTTTTAGAGTCTTTTTAAAGTACTTGTATGAATTCTTTTTGGGCAGGTGACCATTTGATGTTACTCTTTGGGGCAGGAGAGGCTTTTTTTTGCTTCAATATCCTCCTCTGAAGTAGAACTCTGGTCTTCTCTATTCTTATGGTAACTTTCTATGGTTGGGTTCTTTCTCCTTAGCCAACTTTTTTTTTTTTTTTGTAGTCCTGGGGTATGGGCGTAGGGTACCTCTGGCCTCAGATCCTCCTTCAGTTCTTCCCCTCTGGCCTGGAACCAAAACTAAGAATTCTGTCCTCCTGTAAGTGCCCACAACCAGTGGTGTCCCTACCCCACTGCTTCTGCACTCACCAGGCATATATGTTGGTTCCTTATCACTCAGGGCCATGTCTCAGCAGCACAGCTGGGCCTGGTGCCCTTTATCAGCAGAGGTTCCCTCAATTTTCCTCTGTTCAGACCCCCAATTCCCCACACTGTCTGGGAGGTGAAAGTTGCTGTGGCTGGGGCCTACCTCCCAACTCATTTAGCTCCAGGGCTTGCCACTTGCTGTTTCAGTGGAACTAGTCTGAAAGTATATATACTTCATAGGGACCAAATCTCAAATCTTCTCCAGTTGTCCCAGGAGGACTACTGTTCTACCCCAACTCTTGTTTATTTTTAGAGCTCTATATTCACCTTGAGGTGCTATTTTGTCTTATTTGTGGAGGAAATCTGGAGAGCTTGGAATTTTCTGACCTACTCCGCCATCTTCTCAGAATTTTCTCCCCCTCCCTCCTATTTTTTCTCACTATCTTTCTCATCCTATTTGTCCTATCCCTCCTCATTCCTCTGCTTTACTTTTACCTGCTACTTTGCCTTTCTATTCCTTAAACTACTCTTCCCAAATGTCCCTCCCTTATCTAGTCCCATCCTATCCCCTTGCCCTTTTATTTCCTTCTGAACTTAGAAGACTTTTATACTCTTATAGATATATATGTTGTTCCCTTTTTAAGCCATTCCCAATGAGAGTAAGCTTCCAGCAGTACCAACCCTATCCTCATCAGTTTCTTCTGTATCATTTTTTCCTTTTATGTCTCATTTGTATGAGATAATTACTCCTTTTATCTCTCCCTACTGTTTCATATTTTAGGATCACTCCATCATACACAGCTCAGCCCAAGTCTTTCTTTCAAACTACCCAAATACTGATGATAGTCATAAGAGAACTGAAAACATTTTCACATTTAAGAAACCAAGAATTTAACCTTATTGAGTCCCTTATAATTGGTCTTTACTGTTTACTTTATATTTCTCCTGAATGTTATATGTCAAATTTTCTCTTTTTTCCCTTAAGTTCTGCTGTTTTTGTCACAAATACTTGAGTCTTTCAGTTCATTAAATGTCCTTTTTTTTTTTTCATTCAAGACTATACCTAACTTTTCTGGATAAGTTATCCTCAGTTGTAACCCCAGCTCTTCTGCTCTATGAAATATAGCATTCCAAGACCTATGGTCCTTCAATATAGAAGTTGCTAGGTCTTGTGTAATCCTTATTGTAGTGATGGAATACTAATAAAGCTTCCCCCAGCCCCAATATTCTAACTTCCTTATGCTCCCCACTGAACAGCAAGCATGTCCTGATTTAACTACACAATCTGACTTTAGCCACATCACAAGCTCCCAGACTCAATACAGCCACTGCTCCTAGCTAGCCACTGCCCCTAGATCTAATTCATGTAGTTGAAGAGGTGTGTTCTTGTCCTCAACCACAATCACATCATCCATTTAACTTAAGACAGGACCACAATACCTAACTATCCATCTTGATGGGACAGGACCACAATAGCTAGCCAATTGGAGGGCAGCACAATCAGGATGTTTGACCACTGAACCATAGAAGGGACCCCTCCCCACTGCCTAATCCCTTAACAAATCCCTCCTGCCTTTTTAATATTCATAATTTCCATTATGTAATTGCATCTTTACCCTATAAAAAATCCATTTTGCTTTCTCTGAAGTTGCTGGTTCCTCTTGGAAGCTAGCCTGCTTCTGAGGAGTGTCAATCCTCAATAAATGCCTTAGAGGTGGTCTGAGTCTGAATTCTTTGAGATGATGCCACCACGACACACCATGAAACTGCAATGTTAGCTCTATGATATTTGATTTTTGTTGTTGTTGTTGTTGCTTGCAATATTTTTTCCTTAACTTGGGAGCTTTGAAACTTGGCTATGATATTCCTTTAAGTTTTCCTTCTGGGATCTCTTTCAGGTGGTGAATGGGTGGATTTTTTTTTTCTGCTTTTCCTTCTTGTTCTAGAACTTTAGGGTAGAGGGGGCTCAAACTTAGGGCAGTTTCTACAAAGCTTTTGCCCCCCAAATTAACTGAAACCAGTGAATGCCTTTAATCCATGCTAGGTCAAATAGGTTACTTGAGACTTCACTTCCAGCAAATCTCATTTGCTTCATCTTCTAGCAAAATCTCAGCATGGACTCTTAGAATCAGATGCTCACTATACAAAACTTTCAAAGCTCACAAGATCATTACCCTCTATCATACTCCACCTAAGAGGACCAAAAAGCAAGTAGAGGTCCATATTCATGGACTACATAGAGCTGGAGAAAGGGTCAAGTAGAGAGAGTAAGGCCTCAGGCCTTTCTCTCCACCCAGAGGCTTATAGCATCTTGTCTTCCCTTGATTACTTCCAACCAGTAAAAGGACAAGAGGCTCATTTTGGCCATTTAGGGCCTTTTGAATGCACCCTGATTCTGGTTTAGCAGTGCATCAAAAGTCTATCTCTTCAACATGTGCTTAGTAGACCAGAACCAGTTACAGACTGTCAATTTATGCTCCAAATTGGGGGAGCAGAGTCTTTCCATCACGCATTATCACACCTCCCCAGAAGCAAGCTCCCTAGCCTCTTCCACATGAAAAGGCAGTATGCTGCGTACCCTAAGGTTGGGGATCCTTTGGCCAGGTCCCAGTTACATATCTAAGCTGGAATAGACAAACAGCTTGTCTCCAAATGAAGTGAGAAACACTGCCCAAAGTCTAGGTTAGCGGGCAAAGTTTCCACGGGTTCAAGTCACTGTTCTTATTTTCCTACCTATAATACACATACCCTTGCCCCAAAGTCTATTAGTGTAGATTATTTTTTCAGGCTCTTGTGTATACATACAGGCCTACAGTATACCATCTCTTAAGAAGATCGTGGTTTATTCTCTAGTTGGCATAAAAAACAAGAGGACAGGTAGGTGAAAAAGTGGATAGAACTCTGGGCCTGGACAGGAAGACCTGAGTTCAAATCTAGCCTCAGACATTTAACAGCTGTGTGAGCCTGGGCAAGTCACTTAACTTTAGTTTCCTCATCTGTAAAATGGGTACAATAAGAATACCTCCCCAGGTTGGGAGTTGTTGTGATAATCAAACAAGACAATAATTTTAAAGTGCTTAGCACAGTGTCTGAACACGTAGTAAGCTCTATAAAATGTTAGCTATTATTAACTATTATTATTATTATTGTCTCCACCCTTCTATTTGCTTGAGCCTCTGAGCACAATCCTCAACTGAACTGAACCAAGTCAATATCTCATTAATGTCCTCTCCATAGCACAAAGAGGGAGAAGCTAAGAATGTGAAGTGGGGCAGTGTGTTTGGGGAGGAGGAAGGTAGAAAGGGTTTGTTTAAGATTTCAATGTGATGTGGAGACAGAACTGAAACAACCACCTAGGAATCCAAAACTCAGGGATCTCATATATTTCTTTACAGCATTATGAACTATTTTTAAAATTATCAAGATGCTGATAATTTTCCTTCTCCATCCCTGCCTTAAGCCCCCTTTAAAAATGTTTTATGCCTTAGGAATTGTAGCTTTCCAGGGTAGCTTGATTTACAGACATAGATTTCTGTGAAAAACCCCAGTGTAGCTGGGTGTTGGATTGCAGTCTATGAAGCATGAGGGAAGGAAGGCAAGAAGTCTTTACTGAGCACTTAAAGTGTGCCAGGCACTGGAAATACAAAAACAAACAAACAAACAAACAAAAAGAAAGACAATCCCAACCCTTTAAGGAGATTACATCTAGTAGGGTAAGATAACACAAAAAAGGGAACAATAGAAGGAAAAGAAGAGAGGGTCCAAGACAGAGCACTCATAATTTAAATTAAAGATTAAAAGATTGTTAAAAAAAATTTTAGCCAAAACATTTTGTCTAAGAATTGGAATGTTTCATTTCTCTAGTGGGAGAGACACACATGCTGGCTTTTCCAGAGCCAAAAGACATTTTTTGAGATTCTCTCAATTTTTCCCAAGTTAGATGCTCAGTATCACGTACTCAGTTAGATACCCACGTACTGGGGAATCTGTCCTCAAAACTCACTATTTAAAAGAGCCTGAGTCCAGCTGGTTCCACCCCTATCATAGGATATGTGGTCTTTTTTCTGGCTACAGAGTCAATAACCCTATCTCCCATTTTTGAGAATACACTAATCGTTATATCCATTTTTCAGACAGACCATTAACCAATTTTGATCAAATACTTTGAAATGACTTTTTTCAAGAAATATCTCCTGAGCAAGAGGTCACACACTTTTTTTGGGGAGAGGGAGAGATTCTTGTGATCTTCCAGTCATACACTCCAGAACTGTGGAGGAGCTACTTACGTTTTAAGATCAGTTACTCCTTAAGCCTTTATATTTCTAAACAGAACAGATTTATACATAGATACTAAACAAATATTGAAATTCCTTTGGAACTCTCTGGACAAAGAGCCACAGGGTTGTGAAATTCCTAGAGTGTCTGAGAGTAACTAAACTCCTCATAAACTATTGCATTAGTCCCAGGAAATCTGCTGTCCAGATCTGATACCCAACACTCAGAAAACAGTAAGGAGAGAGAGCATTCCTATTAAGGCATCAGATGCAATCTGATAATGGCTAAAACTGGTTTAGTCCCAGACCTGGTAGGTGACTTAAAGCTGTTAAAGGAAGGGAATCTATCTGCAAAGTTTAAAGCTTACTATATACGATACACAGGGTGGCTGCGACCATACATATGAACAAATATACAAATGCTGTGTGTCTGACAGACTTGGCCTTTCTCTCAAATGATGTACTCCGTGAATTTAATCATAAGTTAGAAAACATAGGGCAGCTCTGCTTTGAAAAAGTTCCTATAAGGCAGGAGTTCCTATTTAGTAGTTTGCAAACCCCTTAGGGATTCAAGATGATGGTCCAAAGGGTTCATCCTAAAAATTCTATATGATGCCTTAAGCAGTGAATAATTGACCAATTATATTATAAATATATTTTTCCTCTCTAACAACAAACATGTGAATGTTTGAAGCATTATGGGTTGATTGTGATGATTGTGCCCATAACAATTTTGTTGTTCATGAAGTGATTACATCAAAGACCGATTCTGACTAAGTGAAAGGCATTCTCAAAGATTCTCAACCCTTCACCAAATTTGTTTCCATATTGCCACAAGGGTTTGGCATGTTAGTGAAAACCAGTTCCCACAGGAACATATTCCGTCATTTATCTTCTGTACACTGAACCAGAGAAACTTTACCTTTACCCTATAATTGTACCTCATCAGCTATGTAATCACATGCTCAAGATGTAACAAATGTTTTCATTCTTTCAGAGCAAATTTCAGGCTGTTTGAAAACCATGATCAGTGGACATCACATCACGGACATCTTGAAACTGTCATGAAACATCATCACAAACATTCTGCAGAAACAAAACTTAAATTGACATTGCATTACTAAGGCTGTTTTGTGATTTAAATTTATCCCCTGCTTAAGGCAGTTAGATGGCAAAGAGGATAGAGAGTTGTACCTGAAGTAAAGGGAGACCTGAATTAAAATACAACTTAAGATGCTAACTCCTGTGTGACCCTTCAGCAAGTCACTTAATCTATTTGTCTCAGGTTCATCAACTATAAGATAGGGATAATCATAGCACCTGCTTCCCAGGATTGCTGTAAAGATAAAATGAGATATTTGTAAAGCCTTAAGCACAGTGCTTACAGCATAATAGGTGCAATCCCACTGTGGTGCTGATTCCTGGCGCCTCTGTTTCACATATGCCTCACAATTCAGAAGTCACCTTCTTTCTGATGAAGTCTAAAAGACAGTTACTATTTAAATGGCCTGAAGAAGAGAACTACAAAGTGTTTCTGTTACCTCAAGTATATATCATTGAGCATGTGTCATAATGAAAGTGAATTGTTTCTTAGGAACACCAAGTGCCCTTCAGTCCAAATGTTATTTTTGAAAAACCAGAAAATAGTAAAAAATAAAAAGTAGAAAAAATGCATTCAGATTATAGGTAAATTTGATAAATAACTTTTCTTGTTTCAAGTACTTGAATTTTGTATCAGGAAAATGAAGGGTTTTTAAATTTATAAATGCTAGCTATTATTATTATCATTATTATTTCTAATGTTATTAGTCTTCTACTGGTGGGTTTTTAAATGAACTTGTTGGCAACTCAGTTGTGCAGTAGAGTTCATGTGAGGGTGTAGGAGATGCAGGTGTAGAAAAGAAGAAAGTCACATCTGAAAAGATTTTTTTCCTTATAGAGGTTTAGTTTTCATATAAACATTGCTTTAAAAAAATAAGGAAGCAATACATGCAATTGAATTTTAAGTACACTTATTGTTTCATCCAGTGTTTATCATTAGCCAGTGGTAAAGTGAATATTTTTTTACATCATAACAAGCTATTAGTTATCTTTTACTAATTAAGTGGCTGAAAATAAAAAAAAAATTCCTTCTCTCAGGAAGATAGTTTGTAAAGTTCTCGCACTATTTGTCATCATGTATTTGTATGAACAAGCATTTTTACTCTATTATTGTTATAAATCAAAATGCAGAAATAAACTCAATGAGGGGGGCAGCTAGGTTGCACAATGGATAGAGTACCAGCCCTGGATTCAGGAGGACCTGAGTTCAAATCTGGCCTCAGACACATAACACTTACTAGCTATGTGACCCTGGGCAAGTCACTTAACTCTATTGCCTAGCCAAAAAAAAAAAAAAAAGAATGTAAACTCAATGAGGGACCTAAGACTGTGTTTGTCTGGTGTAGAGTCAAATACTACAAATATTTGTTTCCAATGAAAAAGTCCAACATAAAATTAAGTTTACATATGATCACTTTATTATCTTAAGCATCTTCCAAGTTGTGACTTATTTCAGTAAAATGTCATTTACATTCAACAAAATTTGTAAAATAAAGGAATGTAGTATGAAGTCTTACAGATGATAGGTCTTGCTGGAATACATATTTTAATTCTTAGAGAATGTTACATATAAAATATTTATAATTATTTTATAATGAGTTTTATAATTTTATATTTAGAGTTTTCATAATTACAAAATGTTCTACAATCATAATTATATAATGGAAATTTTAATTTGGAGCTTTTTTTGGACAAAATTTGCCATTGTAGCTATTGTTATTGTTGTTGCTATTGTTTGTCCTTCGTTCTTGAAGAGGACCATGACATCAGGGAGGTGATGCCATGACATGTAAGTGAATTGGATTTAAGTGAGGGAGGGCTGTGCAAAGTCACCAGCCTCACTTTCTCCTCTGGAGCCCATTCAGTGACGATAACTGAATCCATGGGAACTGATTAGGTCACCAAATCAAACGATACAGAGGGAGAAGAGAATAGGTCCTAGGATAGAGCCCTGTGGGACACCAATGGTTAGATGGCACAACCCCGATAAAGATCCAGAAAAGGAGAGGAAAATCAGGATGGAATAGTATCATAACTTAAAGAGAAGAATCAAGAAAAAGAAAGTGATTGACACTGTCAAAGACTCAAAGAGGTCAAGAAGGATCAAGATTGAGAAAAACCCATAAGGTCTGGAAATGGAGATTCATCATTTTTGGAGAGTGCAGTTTCAGTTTAATGATGAGGGTAGAAGCCAGACTGCAGAGAGTCAAAAGAGTAAAAGGAAATGAAGTGGAAGTACCTATAGTAGACAGCATTCTCAAGGAACCACAAAAAGAAGTGATAGTGGCAATAGCCACTAGGAGATGGATGGATCAAGTGGGAGATTTTTGAGGAAGGGAGAGAAATGAGCATGTTTGTAGGTAGTAGGAAAGCAACCAGTAAACAGAGGGAGACTGAAAAGAAGTAAGCATGGGGATGATGATAGAGGAAGCAATCTGTTGAAGATGACAGAAAGAATAGGATTACTTATGTATGCAGAGAGGTTTTCCTTGGCAGAAGGTTCGCCTCATTATATGAAAACAGTGGTAAATGAGGAGACAGTGGCAGGATGCATCAGTGTGATGTGAGATGAGAAGGGGAGAAGAGGGAGCTCTCTTGGTGAATGGCCTCAATTTTTTTTTTCAGCAAAATATGGAGCAAGGTTCTCAGCTGAGATTGAAGAGAGGGTTACTCACTAGCCTTGTGACCATGGGTAAGTCAATAAACTTCTCTGAGTTTCAACAGCAATAAAATTGAGAAACTATTATCTCACCTATATAAAAACAAGGTCTAACCAACATAATCTCTTAAGAGCTCTCCAAACTCATCTTCCATGTCTTTCCAGGATATCTCTTGGAAAGGTTTACTCAGGCAGTAATTATTTCTATCCATAGCAAACTCTTAAGACTGTAGGTTCTAAAGAAGATCACTTAAGCACATCAAACACTGACTTTACACAAACCATCATCTAGTTTAGCTAACCTCATTAAATTTGTAGGGCTGAGAATCTTCTACTCAATTCTCTAGCCATTTCCAGTTCAATAAGGAATAATAGTGCTAGATGGTTCAACATTAGGGAAACAATAAAAACATAACTAATTATATATTTTTAATCCAAAACTACGTGATTATCTCAATAGATGCAGAAAAAGTCTTTGACAAAGTACAACTTCTATTTATGCCAAAAACCAGACAAAATATAGGAGGTTTTCTTAGTATCATAAAAGTGTCTTATCTAAAAACCAAGTATGATAAGAAATGGGAATATACTAGAAGCTGTCCCAATAAACATAGGAGTAAAGCAAGGATCAACACTCTCCCTATTATAATTTTATATAGTTCTGGAAGTGCTAGCAATAGCACTGACAAGAAAAATGAAATTAAAGAGAAAACCATCCCTATTTGCTGAAAATGTGATTGTTTACTTAGAAAATCCTAAGGAATCAGAAACATACTAACTGAGATGATAGCTTCTGCAAGCTGTAGGCTCCAAAATAAACCTAAAAAATCAACAGCATTTCAGTATGATAGTTATGAATTCCAAAAGGCAATAAGAGAAAAGAGCAATGCCATTCAAATTAACCATAGAATGCCTAAGCTATCTAGGGAATCAATATATGAAAGCATACAAAATATAAATTAATACATCCAATTACAAAGTACTGTTTTAAGAAATAAAAAGTACATACGTGGAAGAAAATCCAATCATCATCACTGAGCTCTGTCAACATAATAAAAATGACAACACTACAAAAGTTAATTTATACTTTTAATTAGCAATAAAATCAAATTATCATGGTTATAGTTTGCACAAACCAAAATAATAAAATTCATTTAGAAAAACAAAAGACCTAGAATTGGAAAGGGAAAATAAGACTTCCAGAATTAGTTTGAAAATAGAGATGAATGAAAGAGACTAGACAAGGAAGAAGCAGAAACAATGGAACTCAATAATGTAATATTCAGTAAGTCAGAAAATATAAATTACTTAGGAAAGAATCTGATATTTGATAAAAATTGTTGGAAAAACTATAAAGAAGTCTGGCAGAAATTACTTAGACTAACAACTTGGCAGCATGATATAGTGCCAAGTACCGGGGATACAAAAAAAAGGCCCCCCCAAAAAAAGATTCTCTTTTCACAGAACTTACATTCTGATGGGGTGACTGTGTATAAATAATTATGTATATACAAAATATACACCATGTAGAGGGAAAACATTCTGATAAGGGAAGGAAAGCATTAGCAGCTAGAGGACCAGGAAAGATCTCCTACAGAAGGTGGTTTTTGAGCTGTCTTTTTTGGGGGGGGGGAGGGGTTAGGCAATGAGGTTAAGTGACTTGCCCAGGGTCACACAGCTAGTGTTATGTGTCTGAGGCTGGATTTGAACTCAAGTCCTCCTGAATCCAGGGCTGATGCTCTATCCACTATGCCACCTAGCTGCCCCTGAGCTAAGTCTTAAAGGTGACCAGGAGAAGTTAGGATATAGAGGTGAAGAGGGAGAGCATTCCAGACAGCCAATAAAATGGGACAGTTAAGACTTCTGACCACAACGGTGGCCTGAAGGGGATGTAGACTATCTAGAGCTCACATACTTAATCAGAAAAAACCCCCGGAGTTCCCACCAGATAGGATTAGAAAGCCATAGTAAGTGACTTTTTTCCATCCCAGAACTGCAAAAGAGGTCAGTGAAAGCTTGAGTGTGATAAGAAGGGGAATTGTCTATGGAGGCAATGGGAACAGAGAATGGCCAAGGGCATGTGTTAGCCTGAAAGGTTCTGCACTCCAGCGGCAGCCACGGTGGAGGCTCCCCTGAGAAAGTTCCACTGTTGTCAGAAAGCTCCAAAGTGAGGGACTCGAGCGGTTCTGTGGAACAGAAGCAGGCGGGGACCAGTGGCATTGAGATCAAGAAACCCCAGGCCCAGGAGGTCTGAAGTCCTAGGACCCTATCTTGAGATGTCAGAGACGGCCCTGAAAATCCAGCACTCTGAATCTCACAACTCCAAAGATCCACAGGTGCTACAGGGGCTACAAGGCAGGGAAGCACCCAGATGATCATGGGCAAGACCAAGTAGGACCAACCACTCAGAACAATGTACCAAGTGAACTACAACTGAGGAAATTAAGAAGTCAATAAAAACATTGAGCAGAAACAAACATTATTGTGACTCTAACTCCATTAACAACTACAAGCAGACTTGAAGGGGAAAAAAATGAGAGGTTTTGAAGTTGTAGCTATTGTAAGCACTTAATGAATAAATCTAAAATGATACTATGAATTCCATGTTAAATTATGCTGGAGGTTTCACAACACATATTTGTTGTTGTTGAAAGGGGTTCTTGGAACAGAAAAATGCTGGGAACTACTGCTATAAAAGTTTAATGAGTCCTTTGCCTCTATCTGGTGGCCATAGAAGTTTTTCAAAGAGAACCAGTCCTGGGCCCAATTCTGGCTTTCTATTAAGTGTAAGAACCTGAGTAAAAGGGCACCATTTAGCTATCAAAGAAAAATATACTAATACTTTACTTTGCACTTTTGTTTGCCAGTAATAATTTTATTTCATTTTATTCTATATCTGAGCATTTCTAGCCTAGAGAAAGATGTGTCCAAACTGGCATAGTCCCCATTGATGAGTTCAAAATATTGGAGTGCACCAGAAATGATGATACATGGGTGGGTCCTAGTGACCTGAAAGTATTCACTAGGACAGTCTCCTAGTTAAGGAAAGGCATTTATTGGGGCAACGCACCCATCAGGCGGGCTCCCAAAGGAGGCAGAGGCAGCCCGGCTGCCCGTGGGAAAGACATAGTCGAAGCAGGCCTGCTCCACATATGGAAGGCAGACTAATTAGCCAAGTTGGGTGTCTGGTCTAAATAGTTTGATGGGATAGGGGGAAAGGGAGCAGGAGAAGGGAGGAGGGGCAAGCATGGCTCTGGAATGCCTGGCATATCAGGTACTCCGGAGGTGTCTTTGTCATACAGACAAGCAAAGGGAACAGGAAAGGGAAGAGGAAGAGTTGTTCTGAAGTGTCAGGTAATTGGGGAGTGCTTTGTGAAAATACACAGGTAAGTCCACGGTGGGAACTTCAATGCATAGTCTGCTTTGATCACTTTTCTGGCCAGTCAGGCCCCGCATCTTATCTCATATCTCCCAACCTGCAATGTGCTTGCTCCATCTACCTGGAGCACTCCTTTCCACTCAACCATCACCCATACCTTCCAACATGTCTGTCTGTGTTAAGCTGATTTAAGGTAACATTTATAGGAACTTTAACAAGGGAAAAATCATTATATGTTAGAAGACAGTTTTGGGGTTAACATTCTAAAGCAGTAGTCACTAGTAAGTTTCTTAAATGATCCTTCCTCACTATTTTCTGGAAGTAAACAAAGGAACCTCCTCCCTATGATTAATACCTTAACCTTTTCTCAGTTGAGAGAGGTAGATCATAGTACCATTTACTTTAGGGTAGGGACAAAGAGGAGATCGCCCTTAGATGTATCTATAACCCATTCACTTCAGGTTAGGGAAGAAGGTAATGAGCTAAACAAGTTGAATTATTTTTTGTTAAAAAGTAAACAGTTTTGGTTAAGACCTCTAGTCCATTTCCCTAAGAAAAGGTTTTTGTCCTTGACCTAAGTTCTTTCCAACAGATAAATATTATTTCCTAATGCTTTCAGTTTTACTTAAAAAAAAAAAGAGGTTTTAAATGTGTCTCTCAAGGATAGGGATTTCCTCTGCTTATTTTAGTTACACTCATTCATTTGTAATATCTTGTTACTCTAATTAGTTTATTTAAGCATGGGGCAATATAATGGCCCCTAAAGTTCATATGGTTCTCTCCTCTGGATTTATCAAGTTTATTTTATTTTATTTTATTTGTTTGGGTTTTTTTGTTTCTTTTTGACTAGGCAATGGGGTTAAGTGACTTGCCCAGGGTCACACAGATAGTAAGTCTTATGTGTCTGAGGCGGGATTTGAATTCAGGTCCTCCTGAATCCAGGGCCAGTGCTCTATCCACTGCGCTAGCTAGCTGCCCCTATCAAGTTTATTTTAGATAAAAAGTTATGAATTTATTCACAATTGCTCCAAGCCCCATGTTAGGAAAATTCCTATCATTTATGCAGAAGTTGGGTTCTCTACCTAACTTAACATTTAAATCTATCTCTAGTTAATCCTTGGACTCTTTGTGGTTGAGGCAAAATTCAGTTTACTGGAAATGTTTGGGTAATGAAATATCAGGCTATATTATAGTGTCTATGGATATAATAGGCACTGAGAGGGCAAGTTGGAGCAAAAGCCATCCTCATCTAAAGAATTCTCTCAGGTATTTTACTGTGAGTTGTCTGTAGAGTTCTTTGCCACAACTCAGCTCTACGTTTACTCCTCAAAGGTGCTCTGCAAAGTTATACTTGCCTTAATCTTTCCCCTTTCAAACACTCAGAATTTCTATGTAGCTCCTTCCTTTTATTTATACAAATTCTTAAGGAGGGTGACCAAATCTTTCACACAATGGCTTTGATTGATTCAAAGGAAGTATACAGGCCCCTTCACCCTTACACTCAATTCTGATTAATTGATTCAGTCAAGAAGTACTCTTACCCAACAAAGATAATTACTTTTAAGTGGGTGGGATAATCAATGGAGGTGGAGGCAGCTAGGTACCTCAGTGGACATAGTCCACTGGAGTCAGGAAGACCTGAGTTCAAATCCAGCCTCAGATACTTACTAGGTATGTTACCCTGGGTAAGTCCCTTAACCTCTGTTTGCCTTAATCTACTGGAGAAGGAAATGGTAAACCACTCCAGGATCTTTGCCTAGAAAACCTGTAGACAGTATGGTCCATGGGGTTAAGAAGACACAATTAAAGAACAATGTAATTAATGGAGCCCCACCCTTTCATAGTCATTGATTTATTCATTGCTGAAATGAAATAATATTTATAAAAGCCTTAGCATCGTGCCTCTCACATAATAGGCATTATATAAATACTTATTTTCTTCACTTCTTTTCCCTTAATTGCCCAGACTTGTGATTTCCTAAGTGCAAAGAACCTGAAGAGATGTTTATAAAAATCTAATTTTTGCAAAAAAGAAAAAAAATCTTAATTTCTCTTTTTTGCCTCCATTTTCTTCCTTTTCTACCTGTACCATCAGTCTTGTACTCAGATGCCTAAAGATTGCTTTGATCATGTTATCTCCAAATTCAAAAACATTTCAAGGGATCCTCATTTTCTACAGATAAAGGTCTGGTTGGTTTTTTTTTTTGCATTCAAGTTCTTCCTTTCCCCCTCCTCAGTCTGATGTCAATTTATCTTTCCACCCATAATTCCCACTACTCCCCAACACAAGATATCTGCTTCTGCTATATTGATCTGGCTTCTGACATGACACATGACACACCTGCCTTTCTATTTCTTCTCCTGCTCCCATCTTGCCCATCCTTCAATGTCCCACTCAGGTTCTAACTCCTCGCATGGAATCTAGGAGTGACCCAGGAAGTAACCAAAGCAATCTCTCCCTCCACTGAAATCCTATAGTACTCATTGTCTATACTAATCATTTGGCATTTATTAATTCAGGATTCAAATCAAGTGACACTGCAGCTTTCAATGTTAATACATATAAGGCATAACAATTAAATATATATAAAAAAAGAACAAAAAAATTAAAAGAAACAGAAAAATGAGTATACCAGGCTAGCCAGGCAAATAATCTATCACTGTAGTAAAGGGCTGAATTTAATTCTGGGCTTCCTGGGTCCTAAGTTGAAAAAGAAAAGTCCTTCAGTTCTCATTGTTTGATGAATGAAAATTGGAGAATTTGTTTGGGGAGACTTTTTTTCTCCCTAGCATTGAAATGAAATGAAAACAAACAGAAACATTAAAAAAAACTGTATTTGGTAGTCAAAGAACCTGGCTTCAAATTTCATCTCCTTTGCTTCCTGCCTGTATGACATTTCGGAACAGTTTGTAAAATGAAGTGATTGTACCAGAGATAGTTAAAGTACCTTAGAAGTCGAAATCCCATCAATCAAAAAGCATTTAATAAGTGTTTCCTAAATGTCAGAAATTTAGAATACAAAAATGAAAGTGGAAGTATCCCTGCCCTCCATGAGTTTGTAATCCAAGAAAGCAGGAA
This sequence comes from Vombatus ursinus, assembly GCF_900497805.2. NCBI lineage: Eukaryota > Metazoa > Chordata > Mammalia > Diprotodontia > Vombatidae > Vombatus > Vombatus ursinus. The sequence continues at coordinate 45,198 of NW_020944512.1, read as the reverse complement.
TGAATTTGACTTATTCAAAGGAAGGGTAAAGTGTCACATCTGAAAACAGAGAAGGAGCAAAATAACTTTCTATCCCTATCCACACTTCTCCCTTCCTGCCCCACTTCCTTTGGAGTTTCTATCATATTCCTTAATCTTTGCATTAATTAGAAGCTTTTAACTTCTCAAAGTGGTTTCAAGTTATGATCTTATTGAATCTTCAACTAAAGTCTTATGTAATCATTGGTGATAGATATTACTGTTATCATTTTTAAAATGCTAAAACTGAAACAGAGAAGTTAAATGGACTGCTTTAAGTCACACAATTAGGCATTTGCAAATAATTCAAGCCCCTGAACTTCCAGCCTGGTATTTATTTCCCTAACCTACAGTGGCTCCCTCTTTCATAAGAGAAATAATAAAAAGGAAAAAAATCAATAGTGAAACATTCTGGACACTAAGATCCAATGAATATTAGGTAGCATTTAATCTAAGCATCTGTAACCAAACTGCACCCAACCTTTAGCATAGGAGGATATCAATGTCTAAATGCCCCACTCCTTGAAACTGACCTTGACAGAAACAAATACTTCAGAGTTGAAAGAAAATTCAGTCAGGTTTTGTGAATTAGCCAAACCAGATCAAAGAAAAAGGAAAGAATCTGGTTGTAGGACTGGCCAAGCAAGAGTCCAAGTCTGAGAAAAGACATAAATAAAATCAAAGAGGCATTGATTTCTATTGGATTACCAAAAGTCTGTGGAAGTGTTTGGGACAATGATTTTTTTACATAGTTTTTTTAAACATCTTTTGTTTTTATATCTCCTAGATTTCCCCCTTCATTCCTTCTCTATCACTCCGAAGAGTCATCCCTTAAAACAAATGTTTTTTTTAAAAGAAAAAGAGAAGAAAAAAGTTAAGTAAAATGAATCAATATTTTTTTTAAATGACATATACATTTTCCACACTTGTGGACCCTCTACCTCTGCAATGGGAGAGGGGAGGAGATCTTCTTGTATCTCTTTTTTGGGGGTCAAGTTTGTTGGGACAATTATTCCCAGCTTTGAGGATGATGGAATGGAGAAGTTCACCACCTCATTCTCCAATGAATGTCTCCTGTTTCTCCTATCCAAGAATGGATGAAGTATCATCCTATCTTTCTCCTTCCTTTCAGGGTGATCCATCACCTTTGTTTTGACCCTTGTGGAGGGGGGAAATTCTTAGGTTGTTTTGTTCATAGACTTGAATTATCCAGAGGTTCTAGTACCGGATATGGAAATAGTCTAAATATTCTGAAGTGGTGCTGGAAATATGGAGTTGCTATGTACTTCTAGGAACTTTGCAGCTAAACTTCAATCCACTGAGGGAAGGGCTCAAGAATTGATTAGTGACCACTGTGGACAGAAGACTCCTCAGAAGAGATATTTATGGAGCCCAAACTGCCCTAGGTCTCTGAAACAAAAGCAGAATTGTAGTTTTGGACAATGGACAGACTAAAAGCCTCAAGGTGATGTGATGCCCTTGTCCCAAGTGACTATGAAACAGAATGATTGCCTTGGTTTCAAAGAGGCATCTTAGGGAAATGTGTCATTTCTGTGGTAGCCCTCACCTTCCTTACCCTCAATGACCTCATTTCCCAAGGCCCCAAGCCCTCCACAATTATTTGTCGAACAACATTTCCAACTTCTTTAAAAAGAGCCAGATAAATTATTTGTCCCCTTGTCATTTTTACATAATGATCTCTATTGGACATTATGGAAAAAGAGAGGAAGTTATAGGATACTGAGGAAGGGGGCAAAAAGGTCAAGCATCCCTGGGCTGATGAGAAGAAAGGGCCTGACTGAACAGAGTTGAGGAGTGGGTCAACGTGTAAGACTCATTAGCACTTGGCTTCAGTGACTTCCAGAGGGGGCAAGGATGAAGGGGGGCTAAGAGGAGGGGAGGTGGCAAAGCCACTTACATTATCCTTACATCTTAGTGATGGATAAGTTAGCAATTTCAAGTCAACTTGGATGGAGATGGTTTCTAGAAGCAAGGCACTAATGGCTAGAACCTCAACACCCTTTGTCCCAGTGCTGACTCTATCGCTTAAAAAGATAGGGGGAAAGAGCTAGGAACTAACAGGTTTGGGTCCTGAGTCAGATCTGATTTCCATGGTTATAGTCAGGTGCTAGGGGTGGAAATAGAAAGAAATTATTGGGTTAGGTTCTCTTCCCTGTGGCTAAAATATAAAAACTTGCTAACCAGTCCGAAGTGCTTTAAAGGTCAGCATCTTCTTACTGGCTTGTGTTCTCTTAGATAACAGCTATTTATCCATTACTCTTTTCTATGTCCTTCCCCTTCCTTTCTCTGAGCTTTCCCTGGACAGTCAGTACTAAATATTCACTTTAAATGAACAAATATCAATTTATCAAACACAATATGCATATGCAAGGCATTGTGCTTATGTGCTGGTGATACAAAGAAAAGAATACCAGTCTTAAAGGAATTCAGGAATAAATAAAAGTAAATCGATATGTAGTACTGGGGTTGGGGTACTATGCCTCATTCACACAGCTGCTAGAAAAGTTAACCCAGATTCAAGGTGCTCTTTGGGTCTGCATCCATTCAAAACTAGTGATATTTCTTTTATTAATTAGCCAGTAAAAATAATTAATTCAAAGCAAAGGGATTTAATGAAACTGAATACTCACATGCACGATTGCTTGGGCAGACAGAGCACTTTTGTGGTAAGAATATCCAAGCCACATGGCTGCCTCTCATAGAACAGCCACAGCACAGAACCCACACCCAGAGTAACCATGGATGGCCTAACAGACATAGTTTGAAATGTAGACATATTAGAGGACATGTAACAAGACTTTATGGAGTGTGCTACTCAAGCCCAAAGGAGCTCATTATTAGCAAGCAGTCTTATAAATAATAATAAATTAATAAATATTTCTTGAATTGAATTGAATCTCACCTACCTTGGCATGGTGAGTAGAAATGTCAGAAGTTAGGAGACACATTAGACTAAGTGACCTTCACATGAACTGAGTTGCTATTCTCCTGTTCAAGTCTCATTAGATCATGGACTCTGCTACTTACCAAGTGATCCATCCAAGTAACAAAGGCTTCAGCCTAAATTCCAAATATTAGAGACTGAAATCTTCAGCCTTGCCATGGAAATATGTCCATCTCTATTGTGTTCTTGTTGTGCAGGGTATTCTATGTTCTAGTTTGTTGTGGTAACACTTTTTTAAGTGGCATTGGAAAATTCCTCCTATAAACCCGGGGTGTAGCTTTCTACCTCCATTAAACCTCTCCCACAAATACATGCACCTTCAATTCAAAGAGTAGACCAGTTAGATAATGAAGATAATCTTAGAGAATGACTTGGAGACCCAAAAAGATCTTCATGGGCTAGAATGAGTTGGATGAAATAGGAATTTACTTGAGTTTGCAAAAATCTATTTCCCAAATACAGGAAGTTGTTTGGGTGGAGAATTTCTAGAGTATAGTTCATGTGAAAAACATCTGGACATTTGGTGGGCTCCAAGTTTAAACTGGTCAACAATATAACATTGCAGCCCAAAACGTTGATGCTATTTGAGAAGGCATTAAAAAAAGCATACCACACATACTAAGGAAATGATGACGAAAGTCATGAAATTATACTTAGAGCTGGAAGAGACTTCAGAGGACACCCAGTCCAGCTCCCTTATTTTAGAGATGAGAAAACTGAGGCCCTCAAAAGTTAGATGAATGACATTAGGTCACAGAGCTAGTTAGTATCAGGACCATAATTCAGAATCAGGTCTTCTGACTCCAGATCTACTGTAGTTTTCACTAGACCACATTGGATTTTGCCATGGCCAGGATGAATTTGGAGTCCCTATTTGATTCTGAGTACCACATTTTCTTCAGTCATTTTTCAGTCATATCTGACTTCTTGTGATCCATTTGAGATTCTCGTGGCAAAGATACTGGAGAGGTTTGCTATTTCCTTCTCCAACTCATTTTACAGATGAAGAAACTGAGGCAGACAGGGTTAAGTGACTTGCCCAGGGTTGAACAGCTAGTAAGTGTCTGAGGCCAGATTTGAACTCAGGAAGATGAGTCTTCCTGACTCCAGGACTGGCACTCTATCCATTTCACCACCTAGCTGCCCCCACCACATTTTGGGAAGTACATAAATATAGTCCAGAGCATCGCAAGAAGAAGGCAACCCACTTATCAACAAGATCACAGGATCATCAAGTGGGTGTTAGAAGAGGACTTAAAGGTCATCTAGCCTGATTGGCTCAAACTCACATAGAAATAGACCCATGTGGCTGCATGTTGCCTTAGAAAACCACAAATTAACATTCTCTATTATGTTTTTATTTATTTTGTTAAACATTTCCAAATTACATTTTAGTCTTGTTTGGGCTACACTGGGTTTTGCCATGTGGCCTGTTCCTGGGCAGCGAGTTTAACACCTCTGATTCTACTACTCCCTTCATTTGACAGATGAGGAAACTACCGTTCATAAAAATTAAGTAAAATTTGACAAAGGTCACCCAGGTAGTGAGAGAGGGAGGAGAGGAAACAAGCATTTATTCAAAAACCTACTTCATGCCAGGCACTATGCTAAGCACTTATTATTATTATTATTATTATTTCATTTGATCCTTACAACAACTGTATGAGGTAGGTGCTATTATTATCTTTATCTTACAGTGGAAGAAACTGAGATAGACTGAGGTTAAATGCCTTGCCCAGGGTCACACAGCTAGTAGAGTGTCTGGGTTTGGATTTGAACTCAAGTCTTCCATACTCCAGTACTAGCACTTTATCCATTGTACTACCACCAAGCTGGTAGTATAGTTGGGATTTGAACCCATAATTTTCTAACTCCATATCTTCTTCCCATTATATCTTGATGCATTTTCAAAGACTGGGGATAATGTCATGTAGGAATAAATTGAAGGGATTGGAACTACTTAACACGGAGAAGACTTAATATGGGATATACTAGTAGTCCTCATGTATTTCAGGGGCTGCAATATGGGGGAGAAATAAGATGTATTCTCTTTAGCTCTAGAGAGTAGAACTAGGAGCAAAGGGTAAAAATTAAAGACGTGCAGATTTCTACTCAATGTAAGGAAAAACTTTCCAACAATTCAAACTTTCCAAAAATGTACTGGACTTCCTCAGAAGAGAAAAATTTTCAGCCTCCTTCATTTATTAATTAATCAGCTCTGAGACTCCACTTGATTTATTGAATATTATGTGTTTAATAAACTCAGGGCTTGAGGAAGATCTAAGATCCACGTCATTAGAGGGAATCATGGACCTTTTAATAAAGTGCTATTGGCTTGGAGCTCTGCCGCAGTGGTTTTTCTTCCAGATTAGACAACTTTGGACCCCATACCAGCCATAAGGCTGGGACTGAGAACTGGAGAACCTGCCTCTCCGGGAGTGGGTGAGAGTGGAGGTGGTCTCTTTTCTCACATTTATTGGCACCTTAAGTTCTCGTACCAGGGCTACTCTAGGATATGATTTTACTCATATCTAATGGAATTCCACAAAAGGGGGGGAAATAAAAATGGTACTTAATGCACAGTATGAATTAGTATGTGGGGCAGGCAATGTATTCCTGCACACAAAAAGAAACGCTAGTCATAAAAGAATCACATGTGCAATAAAATAATTATTAGAAGAGAATTTATTAACTTAATTTATGGCTACCGTTACAATCCACTGGAAGACTATTTAAACCTCATCAGAACATAAAAGAATTAGTAAAACAGCTAAGTAGTCATTTTACATTTCGCCTTAGCTGGACACTATCCCAACTACTGCCAGGACATATCTCCCGGTAAAACTTGACAGGGTTTGGGCAATCTTTATTCTGGTGGTTGTTCTTTTTGAGATAGAAGTTTCTGGTCAGCCCATGTTCTGTGTGGGGCATAGAAGATTCCATCTTTCACTACCTTTCATTGGAGTCACAATGTTGACAACTGGAGACTCTGCCCAAAGAGCAGCCAGAAGGTAAGAGAGAGGCAGAGAGGCGTTGTTTTTGTACATCTATTAAGTCATCAGGTCCTCCAACTCAACAGCAAATTAGGGGACTTTTCTTCATCCTCTGTGACAGGGTTCTCAGCAAGAGCTATATATGACTGGAACCCTCCCCCGACCTTATCTGCCAGGCTTTTTTGTAGTCTCTCAGAATGAAGAATGGCAATTGTGACTGCTTCTCTACTCTTTTTTAACTTCTTCCGCTCTCTTTTCCCCTCGTGCCACTCTTCTGGGTTTGAGTACAGATCCTTTCCCAAAACCAACTGCACTTTCAGTGCCCCATGCTGTGGGGAAGGGGGGAGGGAGGTGAGAGAGAGTGAAGAGCTGAGGATGAAACTTAGGTTTCAAGCCGGAGTGACAGAGGATTGTGGTGCATTGAAGCATGGTAGGAAAATGAGAAAGAAGGGAGGGTTTGGGAGGATAGATAACGAGTCATACAGGATGAATAGGCATGGATATGTTGCAACATGCATCAAGGAGAGCATTATATGATCTTTCCCCCCAAACTCACCCTCTTTCAAATTTCTAAATTTCTTCAAAGGCATCGCCGTTTTTTCAGTCACAGGTTTGAAGCTTAGGTGTCATCTTCAATTCCTCACTCTTACCCACCATATATATTCAGTCTGTTGCCAGATTTTATAATGTCTACACCTACAACATCTCCCCTCTTCTTTCTACTCACACAACTACAACCCAAGCTCAGGCAGCTAGTGGCAAAGTGTATAGAGCACTGGGCTTGGAGTCAGGAAGACCTGAGTTAACTCTGGCCTCATACACTTGCTAGCTATGTGGCTCTGGACAAGTCACTTAACCTCTATTCTCTCAATCAAAAAATGGTGATAATAATAGCACCTACCTCACAGGGTTGTGAGGCTCAGATGACATAATAATTGTAAAGAGCTCAGCTGTGTCTGACACAAAGTTAAGTTCTATGTAAACATTATTATTATTGTTATTATTATTATCTCTCACCACTGGATCACTACCATAGACCTTTAATTGGTCTCCAACCCTTAAGTCTTCCTGCACTCCAATCTATCTTCTACTCTTCTGCTAATGTGATTTTCCTAAAGCTTAGGTATAATCATCATTTCCCTACTCAAACACAGTGACTCCCTAATGACTCTATAATAAAATATTATTTCATCTTTAACTTGTCTTTTTTGTGTTTTATAACCTGAATAATTATTTGTATAGGAGTACATGTATAGAATTGATCTGTAGCCCTTATAAGCTCTTGGGATCCTTATTCCAGTATCAGGAAGGGGGGATGCCTTATCTAATAGGTGCTCTTTGTAAGCATTCTTAATTCTGGTTCTTTTTCTTCATATGGTAAGTAGTCCAGAAAGAATTCTTGTATGTGCTCCGAAGTCCACATGGAGATTGCATCAGCAGAGGATCCTGCGCATCTTCATAAGGACTAGACTTTTATTGGCCAATTTCCATTCTCTGTAACATATAATAAGTAAATATACACATTTTAGAGTATGAGTTCAATTTTTTTTTTAACTGATAGGGATGCAAGATCAGAAAAAGTGTTGATGCCGCTACCTTAGAGAAGAAAGTGTTCCCCAACTGCACTGACACCACTTCCCCTCAAGTTATGGATCTAATCAGAAAAGCCATGGCTTGAGCCAGTCCTAATTCTCAGGATCTAGGACCAATAAAGCCATCTAGGGAGCGTAGAGGAGATAAAGTTTTCTCCTCTAAGGTCAAAAGGACTAGTTTGGTAACTTTACCTCCTGAGTGTTAACATTTCTTCCCTCCACTGCCAAACCCTCTCCCCATCCCTCAGCAGAACATCCCTTACATCCCCCAAACTGATTCTGTGCTTTGCAGTTACTCTCAGTGCCCAGAATCCTGTTCTAAAATCAATTAAGAATAGCTATAAATAAAGCAAAGAGATCTGTTCTGTCTGGCTTTTGTCAAATGCAGGAAACTATTTTCTTGCAGTAACTGTGTCTATAATTAGAATGGATATTTCAAAGGAAGAATGGAAAAGGGGGGAGGGGGAATCCAGCTTCTTGCCTTATCGGTGCTAAGATGATGTTGTTACTTCGTGGAATCTCAAGCCCTACATCCTCCCTGCCTCACCCCAAACAATAAAACATCCAATGAATCTTTGTGCAGATAAGCAAAGCAACCTTTACCCTCCTTTGCTGGTGTTACCCAGCCAACCCACACTTGGACTAGGAGATCTAGTCTCCAGAACATGTCTGCTGCTCGTCCCATTCGTGCATCTCCCTTTGTCTCCCCCCTACTCCACCCCCACCACACACACACTGGGCTTCAGGGATAACCTAAGGAGTTGGGGAATTTTTTTAAATACTATCACTTTCAAGCCCCAATCCAATGTGTTCCCTCCAATATCAATTGCCAGTTAATGAATCCATATTATTTAATCAATTAATATCAATTGGCTCTTACAAAGGGGTATTTACTATGAGGGTACGGCAAAGACTGAAGCATAACCACATTGCAAAACAGAATGACACTCTCCTCTCTAAAGACTTCAGCCCCCTTGGAGGAGAGTGGACTCAAAGTGATTGCTACAAAATATTCCCTTCTCCCATGTCCCCACCTGCCCACCCCCCAAATGGATGAGCTGCTTCCTTGCTGGCAGCTCACAGAGAAAACCATCCCAGAGGCAATCCCTGCTTCATCCCTTAGCTATACAACAAACACACGTGCTTTAGAAACAAGAACTCTAATGACTTAGCTCAACTGCTACAATTTTAGAACCAACTAAAAGTACATGCTACAGGGTCATAGGATCACAGGTCATAGGAACAGGGATTTAGAGCTGAAAGCAACTTTGGAGGTCACATAGAACAGCTCCCTGGGTCTACAGATAAGGAAAGAAGGTCTAGAGAGGCTAAGTGATTTCCTCAAGCTCACATAGGACTTAAGTGACAGAATCAGAATTAAAATTCAGGTCCTTTGACTTTATACCTCATGACAGTGTCGTTTTGGTGCTGGACATTTGTATTTTTATACTTAACCCTGTTATTCCTTTACCAAAGTCATCCTATCCCAATAAAGACCTTCGAAAACGAGTCATTAGCCACTTATTACATCATTTTGCACATGTATGGGAGGGATGATAATGTAAATACCGGACAGTAGATGAATCAGCTTTTGTAACATGTTAAGTTCTGTTTTGCTTGAAAAGCATGCAATCAGCACACAGCAGAGAAACCAGTCAATACTGAGCACGGGAAGCAAGTTCCAGTACTTAATAGAAACCTCTCCTTCACTTACAATGTGAAGTTTTTTCTTTTCCTTCCTTCCTTCCTTCCTTCCTTCCTTCCTTCCTTCCTTCCTTCCTCCTTCCCTCATTTTCCATCTCCTCTCTCTCTCCCTCTTTCTCTCTTTTTCAGCAATATCAGGAGTTCCTTATAGAATATTTCCATGTAGTAGTCAGTGTCCTATTTTCTTAAGGCATTCTATACGATGTTAACATGGTCTCTGAAATGACCATACAATGTGTTAGAACTTCCCTTCTTTTCACGGGGAGCAGGACAATGGAGTTACACAACAACCAGCCAATTAGGAGGATTTCTGAGGCCCGAAGCTGCTTGACATACCAATGATCCTTTGTGAAGTGAACTCTAGGTGGACTTGGAGATGCCTGTCTAGGCCAGACTAACTTTGAAAACTCAAGGGTAGGCTTGAGTAGCAGCTGCAGACTTGAGACTTTCCAAATACATTGTTCCCTGGCTTATCTTTTCTGCAGATGTCTTCTCCCTTAACAACTACCCCGTCCAAAAGCCACTAGTAACTACGTTATCTCACCCTTTCTCCTACCTCTCTTTGAGCAGCTGAGAACTCTCCCTTCTTGCTCACTTGTAGGATCTTCTCTTTCCTACAAGTCTTTTTCTCAGACAATAAATTCTTTAAATTGATGATGACACTCTGTTTCCTTTCAGATCCCTTTATGGGCATGAGCATCATTTGTAAACAGCACCAAGCAGTAAATTCACTCAGATTCCACTTGTACTGTCAACATGAGATAGATGCCATTATCTTTCATTCCCATGAACATGAGTGTAATGAAACTTCCTTTTTTTTTTTTAAATGAAGAAACTCTCCTCACGTTATAATAATTGAGTTAAAGAATTGAGTTTATCTTCTCTGCCTCAAAAGAACCCAAATATTTATATAACAAGCTGTCCCCCTACATGTTGCTTAAAGGTGTCATTGTGTGCCTCAAAATGAGCTGGAATAGGCATCTCTAGCTTTTTCTCCCCAGACCCTTTTTCTTTTGGTTGGGCAATGGGGGTTAAATGACTTGCCCAGGGTCACACAGCTAATAAGTGTTATTTATGTGTCTGAGGCTGCATTTGAACTCAGGTCCTCCTGAATCCAGGGCCAGTGCTCTATCCACTGCACCACCTAACTGCTCCTCCCTGGACCCTTTTTCAAGGGAGATTTTAATTCCTGCTAGGAGGGGAAGCAGGATGTTGTACCTAGAAGTTTGGCCACTCTGCTCTTCTCAGAGAGAAGGGATATCAGGCGAATATTATATTTATCTGCTCCTGTAAGTATTATTAGTCATGAGGATATGGTTTTTAGGTTCAAGCTAAACTTCTGAATGCTATATCTTAATGGGAAAAGGAGGACCCCAAGCTTTATATCCAATACTTGATTGTTTTCCCACAAAATAGCATTTCTACAATGAACACCCATAATAAATAGCAAAAAAACTAATTTATCCGAGTGGATAGCAAAATAGTAATCAGAAAAAGTATACATAAGAAAATATATATCAGACAATACAGAGTGAAGGAATTCTAACATCGGGAGTGAGAGAAATGATTATTTCTCTCTTATATTAATATGGGGGGGTAGCGGAATCCAGATTTTTTCCCTTTTTATTTACTCATTCAAAACCCAGTTTTTGTGAAGGACATTTCTGATAGACATTGCCCAAATCCTCTGGATGCTTCTTTGAAGAAAATATTCCTTTGTAAAAGCTAATTGTTGTTTGTGGTTAAATGGAGCTGGAGCCCTCATAACAGCCCCCCTAACAATGGAGGAACATAGCCAATGGGTATCTAAGCCAGTGGCAGTAGAGAAAAGAAACACTCTCTTTCATCCCTTAAGGTACCCTAGAATCCTGAGAGGGAGATGTAGCATTGCCTTGGGTGGGGTCTCAAACTATACTCCTTACATTACCCTAAGATTCTGCTACTGTTTTTCCTATGAGGGACATGACATTCATGTTTTTCTCTTACAGCATCTGCATAATATGGTCATTCAATATTTGTTTTCAAGGACATGGTTTTTATTGTTTTCAAATCTCAGGGTCAATGACCTTCAAAAGTTAACCTATTATTACTGCCTCAGAAGGGTTGGACTCTTCTTGTGTTCTCTCCTATTTCCTCCAAACATCTTGGGATGTTGTTGGCTCAACTTCTCTTACTCTCTCAATTCTTGAATTTGGGGTTCTCTGGGAAGTGCCACCTCGTGTCTAACTGTGATAAAACTCCAGGGGCATCAGCAAATGTAAGCTACTCACAATATTTCTGTTGCCACTGTCCGAAGAATGAAAGGGGTTCTACTTTTTAAGCTATGTCCTTGCAAACAAAACTCTACCTTTCTAGGTAAAAAAGTTATCCCTATTGGGCAGTGGAAACCCCAGTAAACTTCTGGAGCATTAACTATACATAGGTTGGACTTTTAATGCCCCAGGCGTCAAGGATGCCAAACCATTGATCAAAAAAGTCTCAAGGATGGTCCCTCCTCTCATCTCATCACCTCCTGCTTATGTAGGTAGCCTTTCCCTCTCCCTCTCCCTCTCCCTTTGTCCACATAGGGTATAATACCCTTAACTGCAGGTGTTCTGAGCAAAGGAATGGAAATTTTGATCCCTGAAACCTCACGAGAAATCTTGGGGTTCACAGGCTAGATTTCTTTGTTAAGGACCATACCTTAAACCCAATTCACTTTGACTCTCATTCATTGGCCAACAATAGGTCTCAGCATAAACCATACTTACTGGTCATTGTTTGGGCTTTGATGGCTCAGAGTGAATGTAAATAGCAGCTATTTCAGTTTTGGCCAGAAACCCTGAGGGTTTCCCCTCCCAGGTTGATTTTTTTTTTAACTAGGTAAAAGAAGCCATTCTTTGCCTCATCCCTCACCTAACCTTAATCACTGAATGCACATTGCCTCAGTCAAACTGAGACCTGGGAAAGACCTTAGCTTCCTAAAAAAGCCAAGGTCTCCCCCTGCATCCAGGACCATCTCCACGCATCCTGATTTATAGCTTGCCACTAAACCCAGATAGCTCCAGAGGAGGGGGTAAGGCTGGTGACTTTGCACAGTCCTCCCTCACTTCAATCCAATTCACTTGCAAGTCATGGCATCACCTTCCTAATGTCGTGGGCTTCTTCAAGAATGAAGGAAAAAACAACAGTGGTAGGTAGTAGGTAGAGACAGAGCCATGCTCTGCCATCTGGGGCCATAGGGGCCATGCAGATGCCCCAGAGGTCAGTTGCCACAATGAGACTCATTGTTATTTACCTAATCAATTTGCCCCAGTCCCTGGACTCTCATCCCTCTGTGAGTGAAGGAATTTCCTAGAGTCAGTCAAGAATGCTGCATGGCAGGTGGAGAGATAACCCTATGCTTTTCCTCCACCCCATTGCCAGATGTGTAGTGTATTCTCATGGGGTTTAAAGATTGGGGGACTGTCCATTGCAATTATATTTTCACCTCCTTCAGCAGGCAGAATGATGTGGTAGAAAGAATTGTGTATTTAGAATCACAGAAATTCAGATGAAATCCTACCCCTGCTACTCACTCCTTGTGTGTTTCCTCGGCCTCTGTTTCCTCATCTCTAAAATGAGGGGGGCAGGATGGAGATCCCATCCATCTCTAAATCTCTTTGTTGTTGTTCAGTCATTCCAGTTGTGCCTGACTCTTTGTGGTCCCATTTGGAGTGGTTTGCCATTTCCTTCTCCAGCTTATTTTAAAGATGAGGAACTCAGGCAAACAGGGTTAAGTGACTTGCCTAGGATCACACAGATATTAAATGTCTTAGAACTTCAGGCCCCACACACTATCCACTGTGTGTGAATATGGATGGCCCATCTCTTATCCTATGACAATGAATGCAGGGGAGTGATAATGTATGTTATTTTATGCATTATTTTTATTACGTGTCTGATTTCTTTGAATTATAAAAATTGCTACAAATTTTAAATTCTATTTGAATAAAATACAATTAGGAAAGTTTTTTATGAAAAGTTAGGGGGGACATAAATGAATAAATATTAAAAATAAACAGTAAAAAAAAAGGGGGGGGGACATTGTTACAAAAAAGTTTGGAAACCATTGCTTACAAATTCCTTAAGTACTGAGGACTTTGGTAGGCATTGTGACTTACAACTGATAGACACTTTCCAGTATTTGCCCTTCCCATGTGCCCTAGAGGCTGGTGTGAGGTCAAATTTTCCCCAAGTCCTTGGCAAAGAAACATTCATTCCCCAGCCACCTGTCCCTCAGGGAAGTGGTTGTTTGTTGGCACTGGGATGAACTGAGAACTTCTGAAGAGGTTCCTCTCCATGTGAGGATTAATTACTGGAAGCTGGCGGTGATGGTGGTGGCTTGGAATGGGAGGGGGTGGTCCCCCAGGACCTTCAGGCAGAGGTAGCTTTGAAAACAGTGGGATGAGTGGTGGATGAGAATTTAAATCCTCTACCCATTCTGAGTTCTCTGCTCTGTCAAGGGAAGTTATCTTTCCTCAGGTGAGAGGCCTATTTTTTTGTCTAATCTTTAGTCTGAGCTCCCCTCTTGACCCTCGTCCATTCCCCACAAACTTCCCTGCTCACAGGGGTTGATTGATTTTTCTCTCTGCTCCCTCAGGTGCTGTTCTTTCTTCTTCTGTAATTTCTTGCTAGAATTTGGAAGGGATGATTTCCCTCTCCCCCACACCATCCTTTACATAGATAAAGTCCATTTTCTGCTCTGCTTAAAAATCTCCAGTGAATTTGCTTCATTTCATCTAAGCCCCTGGTTGTGTTCCTTCCTCTGTCCCTAGATGGGAACGTGTTTTTACTATCTCAGAAATTAAAACAAAACAAAAAACTCCAGAATCTCTGCTGGCTTTGCAGACCAGGGGAGAAATTGGTACTCACAGACCACTCAGGCAACATCCTTACCTGCTGGGAAGTTCCTTTATCAGTTTAATCTCAGTACCTTCTGCAGTAGTTTCAGACCCATTTTCTTTAAGGAAATGGAAAAAAAAAACAAAACATTAGTCATCTCCCTTTGTAAGAGCCCATCACAGACCTTTCTATTGACTGATTTAGATCTCTTTGGACATTGGGATGAGAGGAGAGCAAATGGAGGAGGAGAGAGGTGTGCAACAAGAAAGATATTGAGAATCACCAAAACATCACTCCTAGGTTCAAAGTCCAACCCAGGTTCACCAGCCTGGGTGTCTGTGGGTAAGTGTCCTCCCTCAGTTTCTTCACTTTGCTAATGGATGTTCTTCGTGTATATCTTCCAGGTCCACTCAGGGTCAATTCTTCCCTTTTCTCTTCCCTGTAGAGTTCTGATCTGATTTTACTAGAAAGCGTTTTGTCCTTTAGGGAAAGTTGAAGGGGTCGTCTGACTCCCAGTGTGAAATGGTTGTCTGATGTTGTAGGAGACGGCTTTTAAGTCTGCATTGTGCCCCTTCCACTTCTTGTCTGCCCCATGGTCAAGTAACCTGTGTTTCAAATTGAACTTGGATCTACTGGGGGCATCCACTGATTTCCCTCCAATAGACCATTCCTTCCTCCAGCCTCCAGGGCAGACAGTTAAGGCAGCTATAGATACATGCTTCAACTTTTCTGCCTCTTTCCTCATCAAGCTCCATTTTCTCCCTTCTCAGAAAGCAAGTTCTTTCACAGAGTTCTGACTTCATTCCCTCCTGCTTCAGTGTTTATTGACCTAATCCCTAGCTGCCCATGGCCAGACTGGCATGTAGGCAGAATAAATTGCACAAATCACCTCTTGACATGGAGGCATCTAAGGAGATCCAAAAGTCTACCTGCTACAAAATATCTCCTCTTATCTACCTGCCTATTTCCAAGTTCATTTTTGAAATTACCCTAAGTGTTTTATCAGGGAGAGCCCTGAATTTCAACCGCGTTAAGGTACTTGGGAGTTTTTTTTTTCCCTTGTAACAACTATGTATGGTTAGGCAAAACAAATTCCACATTGTCCAAATCCAAAAAATATGTCTCAATTTGCACTCAGAATCCATCACCTTTCTCTATCAGATTTCATCATAAGTCCTCTGGAATGGTGGTTGATCAGTCTTTAAGTCATTCATAGTTTGTTTTTACAATATTGCTATTGCATAAATTGTTTTCCTGTTCTGTTCACTTCATTCTGATTAGTTCATATAAGTCTTTCCAAATTTTTCTGAAACCTTCTCTTCATCATGCCTTCCAGCACAATAATATTCCATCACATCACATACCATAACTTGTTCAGCCATTCCTCCCTTGTTGGGTACCACTCTTAGTTTCCAATTCTTTGGCACCATGAAAAGAGCTACTATAAATATTTTTGTACGTATGGGTCCTTCTCCCCTTTTTCTGATCTCTTTGGCGTATAGACCTAGTGCAGTGGTATCATTGGATCAAAAGGCATGCACAGTTTGATAATTTGGGTGGGGGTGGGATAGTTCCAAATTGCTTTCCAGAATGGTCAGACACCAATAGTACATTAAGCTTTAAAATATTCACTGGGCACAATCCAGAATAAGTATAACTGATTAGTCAATCAAGAGTAATTTAATTGAGTACTGTGCTAATTTATTTCTTTGTCCCCTCTTTCAATCCCATTGACATAATCTTAATTCAGAACTTTATTGTTTTTCACCTAGGCTACTGATTAGGTGATGAATTTCTAAATGGTCTCTCTGTCTGAGATGAACTCTGCTTCTATAACAAGGTTCATTATCTTGAAGTATTGCTCTGATCATCATACCTTTGCTCAAAATCTTTTAATGGCTCCCCATTGCTTGCTAAATAAAGCCCTAAATGTTTAGCCTGGCATTCAAGGTTTTTGCATGATCTGACCTCAAACTACTTTTGCAAACATATTCTGTACTCTTCCTCAATACAAATTCCTAACCCTAGCCAACCTGCAATATTCACTTTCCCCCAAATTGTCTCATGTTTTACTGCCTCCAAACCTCAGTTTATGCTATTTTCTCTGCTTTGAATGCTTTCCCTCTTTAATTGTCACCTAGCAAAATCCTCTCCAGAATTTAAGATTAAGTTCCAATGCTACCTCAATCTCAAAGTCTGCCCTGATCACTCTAGTAGGAAATGGTTCCTGCCTGTTGCACATCTCTAGTATTGAATTTGTACCATTTCTATGTTACTTGTTGCATGTTGCTGTGTAATACATATGTGTGTTTATACTTTATCTGTCTCATTTGATTGTAAACTGCTTGAGGGTAGGAACTGTGTCCTGAATCACATTTTTGGTCATACAGTGCCTAGCTCAGGACTTTGACCTAGTGTATAGACCTCTATTCTATCCTTGGCATTTCTCTTGGAGTTGTGGGGCAGCAAACACCATATCAACCATTACTTGGCCCTTTCTGAAGCCACACTGGCTCTCAGGTAACGAACATCTTCCAGGTGAAGTATCAGCCTATTAAGGAGGACTCTGGCAAGAATCTTGCCAGCAATGACTAAGGGAGAGACCCCCTGTGATTGTCACAGGACAATCTATTGCCATATTGACAATCTATTGCCATAGTGATGGACAATGGAGGCATCCTTGAATTTCTGAGTAAATACACACAGTAAATGATTATATAAATGTCTGATCCCTGACATGGTACAAAGCTAGAAAAGGAAACAAGCATAATAAATAAATGTTAAATTTGTTTTCATGAAAATTTAAATACTTTTACAGCATTTCTTTTCTTTTCTTTTTTTTTGGAGGGGTGGGGTGGGTGGGTCCAGACCTGTAGCTTTATTGATATAGGGAACTTCTGGTGAGGGGATTCTGTTTAGCAATGCCAATCAGTAACTGTCTTGCAACTTGATCATTTTAGATAGTTTTCAGGAACACTGAGAGACTGACTTGCCCAGAGTCACATAGTCAATCAGTGTTAGAGGTAAGACTTGAACCCAGGACTTCCTCACCC
The DNA here is from genome assembly GCF_900497805.2 of Vombatus ursinus. NCBI lineage: Eukaryota > Metazoa > Chordata > Mammalia > Diprotodontia > Vombatidae > Vombatus > Vombatus ursinus. The sequence continues at coordinate 28,010 of NW_020944512.1, read as the reverse complement.
TAAGACTAGCTCTCTACTATGCTAGGCTACCTCTCTACAAGGTAAATAATAGTTCAGTATCACAGAAGAGTTATATATGCTTAATTGCCAAATCAGTGATAGAGACAGAAGAATAATAGAATTTCAGAGTTGGAAGGTTCATCTGGTCACTTATACCTGAAGCAAAATCTCTTTCACAACTGCTGACAAGGTCATCTGGCCTCATAAGAAGACATCCGGCAATAGAGATTACACTCTGTACTGAGACAGCCTACTCCACCTTTTTACATATCTGATTGTTGGGAATATTTATACATATTGACCTGAAATTGTCCTGGTTGTTCTGCTCTTTCATATGGCAGCCATTGAAGATAGCTTCCTTGGCTCTTCTTAGTCCTTTCATTCATTCATTCAACAAGCATTTGTACCTACAATGTGCCAGGCACTATGTTAGATCCTGGAAATAGAAAGACAAAAGCAAAATAATGTCTGCACTGATGGGGTTTACATCGTGATGTTCAGGAAAGATGATGTGTACATAGATAGGTAAATACTAAGGCTGAAGTAATTTATGGGGTGTGGGGTGGGGAGATGATACTCACAAATAGGGTGGTCAGGGTAAGTCTCATGTGGCACTCTAGTTGCCACTTGATGGAAGCCAGAGGTTCTATAAGGTGGAGATGAGGAAGGAGTGCATTTCAGCAGGAGACAGAATGTTGGGAAGAGAGAATACTAAGTAGATCATTTGGGCTGCAATATAGAGTACATGAAGGAAAGGAAAGTGCAGTAAGACTACCAAGTGGGCTGGAAACTAATTGTGAAAGACTTTAAATAACAAACAGGAATTTATGCTTTCTCCTGGAGGCAACTGACTCTAGAGAGCTATAGGAACTTTTTTTTCGGGGGGGGGAGTTTGAGGTGGGGAGGGTAGCCTGGTCATTGCTTTAGCCATATCAATTTGGTAGCTACATGGAGGACTGATCAAAGAGGGGAAACAATGGAGGCTAGGAGGCCAATTAGGAGGCTATTGCAGTGGTCCTGGTGAGAAGTGATGAGGTATTAGGGTAGTGATCATGTGACTGAAGAGAAGGGGAGAGAAGTTGTGGACTTGGGGTTGACTAGTCTTGGCAACTTATTGGATAAAGGAAAGTGGGAATGAAGAGTTGAGGAGGATTCTGAGGTTGTAAACCTGGGTGACTGAAAGAATCTTGGTGCCCTCAGCAGAAACAGAGAAGTTAGCAAGAGCCTTGGGTTATTGTAGAAAGCTGACCAGGTCTGTTTTGGGCATGTTGAGCTCAAGATGCCTATGAGACATTTAGCTGGAAATGTCCCAAAGTCAATTTTGGTGATGTGGGACTGGAACTCAGGAGAGAAACTAGGGTTGCATATATAGATTTTGGAATCACCTGCATAAAGATAGTTAGATCCGTAAGAGCAGATGAGCTCACTAAGAGAAAGAATTTTCAAGAGAGAAGAAAACCCCAGGCTTTAGGGGGAGTCATCTGGATTATGATCCAGTCAATGGTCTTGAGGAGGCACTTCTTAGACAGGTAAGAAAAGAGCCAGCAGGGAGCAGTATCATGGAACCCAAGGATAAGGGGGTGGTCAACAGTGTTAAATGCTAGAAGCTTGGGGAGAAGAGAAGAGGTAATTGGATTTGGCAATTAAGAGATCAGTGGTAAAGTTAGAGACAGTAGTTTCAGGGGAGTGATGAGGCCAGAAGCCAGAGCTAAAGGGGATGGGAAATAAGTGAAGGCAAAGCATGTAGGCTATTTTTTTCTTAGGAATTTGGCTGCTGAGGGAAGGAGAAATATAAGACAATAGCTTGAGGGGATGGAAGAGTCAAATAAAAGTTGGTTTGGTAAGGAAGGAGGCTAAATATCCCTAGTTTCTTTAAGAGATTCTCGTAAAAAGCAGTCAGTCAGTCACCCAATCAGTCAATCAACAATTATTTATTAAGCACTTGCTACATACCAGGAACTATACTCAACGCTAAGGATACAAAGAAAGGCAGAGATAGTCTCTGCCTTCAAGAAGTTCACTTTCTATAACTGGGATTTCAATTACCTTGGTATTTCTACTTCTAGATGTTTGGTTTTTTTTTCTCAGTCTATTACTTTATTTTGCTTTGTCTCGTTTTTTGTTTTCTAGCAGTTTGGTTTTTTCTACAGTTGTTCTTTTTTGCTTGAATACATTTATTCTGTTTTTTTTGTTTTGTTTTGTTTTGTTTCATTTTGCTTCTTCCATTGATGACTATGTTGCATTTATTTTTTGGTCCAGATGAGGGGGAAAGGCTAATGTAGAATTTTCCTTTAATTCTCTAATGAGTTTGTTATATTTGGGCATTTCTTCCATTGCTTCTGTTGCAGATTTATCTAACAGTCCTGTATTAGTTTTGTCCCTTAGTTTAAATGTTGTATAATTTCTTTATTGATCTGGAGAATTTTCATTAACTTTCTTTTCAAAAATTGATTTACATTTATAAGCATTTATTCTCTTTCCCTTCCACTGCTCCCAATTGAACAATTAATGGAAAAGAAAAACCCTCATGACAAATATGCATAATTTAGTTAAACAAATTTCCACATTGGTCATATGCAAAAGTGCAGGTCTACATTCTACATTTTAAGTCTATCATCTCTCTGGCAGGAGATGAGAGACCTGTTTCATCTTCATTCCTCTATTATTGCACTGATCAGAGGTCCAAAGTTTTCAAAATTGCTTTTTCTTTATAATGTTGATCTCATTATACAAATTGTTCTCCTAGCTGTGCTGACTCTCCTCTGCATCATTTCATATAGGTTTTCCCAGTTTCCTCTGAAACTTTGTCATTTTTGTAGCATTTTCATTTCACTCCATTTATACAATGTAATTGATCTAGCAATCCCCTGAGTAGGTGGATTCCTCTACTGCTTCCAATTCTTTGCCACAACAAAAAGAGTGGCCATACATATTTTTGTACAAATGGGTTCTTTCTTCTTCCTTTGGTCTCTTTGGGATAGAGGTCTACCATTTTCAATCATGCACTCCCTCCCACACCACACTCCTTCCCGCTTCGATATTCTGTGGATTTTTTAGACATGTTTTTCTCCAATTTCTTGAAAGACAGATAACTGGATTTAAGATGAGGTTCTTTCCCCACTGGGTAATAGAGATAGCAGTAGCTGGGGACACAGGGGGACTGTATTCTCTTACCCTTTCATAGAGAAAGAGCAAAGGAAGAAGTGTTATGTGAAGTTTCATGGAGGAAAGTAAATGTTTAAGGTCAGCTATCTGTTACTGAGGCTGTTGTTGGGCAAGACTGGGGAGCTGGTTCCTGACTTTACCATATTGCTAGAAATCCCAATGAGTTGAACTTTTTGATATCATTTTGTTAATGCACATACTACTAAAGGAAAAGCCACCATCTGTGGAACATAGGTGTTTATTCTGTGTATGTCACATTTATTTCAATAAAGGTTGAAATCTTCCAATGAAACAGTAATTCAGGGGAGCACACATTTTCAAATTCAAGGAACTCCCCTTTATGAATCTGGACTATTGCATGTCCATGCCATATTTCAACTTTGGTCACAAGATGGTTTTGATAGTGGAAGAGGAAGTAAGGAAAAATTGAGAACTTGGGGTACTGTCTGAGAAGATAGGATGCCACTTTGGTGGTAGTGGTGACATTTTCTGGAAGCAGAGTCAGAGCACTAGAGAGCAGGAGGATACTGAAAAGGGGAACAAGTTACCAAAAGGAGTAGTTGGGACGTAAGAAATACAGCTTCATAGATTCACTGTAAGCTTCTGTGAGAATATACCCCAAATAGATGAATTTCATCAAGAGATGGATAAATTGATGAGAGGGGTGAATGGTTCTTAGAGCAGTGGGCAGGAAAACTTTAGTTCAATCCTTTGATATTCTGAAAGATCTATGATTTCACAAGGTACGAGAACATCCCTCTGTCACTACAATTCACAGCCCCTCCACATCTCATTCTTTGCTCTGGTTACTCATCACTCTATTTCAAATAATTGGCAACTCTCTCTCTCTCTTCCTCATAGCACCTTCCAGCCAACTAGCTTAATATTTCTCGAATGAAGGGGAAGGGTGAAAATTTTGGCTCCAGAGAATATTTCACCGAATTTTTTTCTAAGCCCCAAGGGAAGGTGTCTTGCTTAGATCAAAGTTCAAGTTCTACCTCTGACACATATAGGTTAAGGACTAGATGAGATTCCCTAAATTAGGAAATTCTCTCCACTGATGTAGGTCATCACCTTCTCTGCCAATTATAATGTAAGAGAGCTGCCTAGAGCAATAGAGATAAGTGATTTGCTGAAGTCCATGGAGGCAGTATGTGTCAGAGACAGATTGAACATTAGTTTTCTTGGGTGAGACTGTGTCTGGGAAAATAACTTAACTTCTCAGGTCCCCAGGTGCTTGTACATTGGTAGAAAGAGTCCTCCTACAGAGAGTTCCCTACACAAGTAAACTTATATGTCCAGTCCAAAAACAGAAGACCCTAATCACTTTCTAACATCTCAAATATATGGCTATATGTGTGTGTGTTTTATATTGTTCATTTCTGTACTAATTTCTTTTACCTTCTGATGTTCTCCACCGTAGTATCTTTCCTTCCTTGTTCCTGTCTTTTTCATTCTGTCTCCCCTCCTATGTCTTTCCGTCCTTCTGCCCTTACTTCAATAACATTTATCACCACCTAACAGGGTTGGAATTACATGGAAAGTCCTATGGAAGCTACTTATTTGACCCTGCTCCTATGCCTGTGTCATCATTAGGTGCTGCTAGTTGGCCAGAGTTGCCCATAAGCACATAGTCTCAGCAATTAAGCTATTCAGAGGTAAGGATGAAATAAATAGTAACTTTATCTCACATTTACCTTTACTTTGCTATTTAAGGTGAATACATTATCTCATTTCATCCTCAAAGACAACTTTGTGAGGTAGGTTTTATTATTTTCCCCAATTTGTAGACGATGACACTGAGGCTAAAGAGATTAAATGACTTGCTTAAGATCATACAGAATTAAGTGTCTAAGTTGGGGTACAAATGCAGGTCTTCTTGACTCCAATAACAATGCTCTATCCACTACAGAACTTTGTCTCCAAAAAAAGGGTAAAGGGTTTAGTTGATATTGCCTTTTCTGTTAAAACTATGATTTTTAAACTTATTTTCCATAATTACTACATATGCACTACAGTTCTCAGCTGAGGCACTGAGCCCACTCTCTCTCCCTAAGGGGTATGGCATGTGATTCAACAAAGTTCAGTCCTGGGCTTTAATGAGAGGGGTCACAGGGGTAGGCTTCCTTTTCTCACACACTTTGGCTTGTTAAACCCCACCCCAGCACCGAGGGGATAAATTACTTTAAGCTTAGTTTTTTGGATCTTGTCTAGGTAATCCCAGAGGAATAAAAAAGATAGTCAATGTACTTTATGAATCAGGAATAGGACATGCATTTTATTCATACAAAAAAAAAAGAAAAGAAATGCTAAACATAAAATTGACACAGTAACTTAAAACAGAATTCAGTCCTGTCTCCCACAAAGTCCATGCTTTTTGACAAGCCAGGCTAGAAGCTTTGGTCACTTCCTCTTGTCCATGATCATTGTCTCTGATGAAGAAAATCTCCTGGTCAAATTCTCTCCATGGACCCAGGAACTCTAACTTCTAACTTCTAACACTCACCTGGGAGCCTCTGAATCTGGATCTGTTGAACTCAAGGTTGATACTTGATCATAAACACAAAGTAGAAAAGATAACTGGCGGCCTAAGGTCAAATTCTGACTGCCATGACCTCCCTAAATACTAAATAAGTTGTCCCCCAGGATGCCCAGGATGAGATTTAATGATCCAGGAACCCAGCTCCCCTGTCATTAGAAGCAAGTGTCCCCAGCACTGAACCAGTCCCTAGAACATGCCAGGGGGCAGATAGTACCAGGAACAGCATTGTATACCAGCACCTGTGGGCCCATCAGCATATTCTCAAGATTAGAATAGAATTATGGACTTGGGAGGCATATTTGAGACCACTCAGTCCAACCCCTCCCTCCCTCCCTTCCTTCCTTCCTTCCTTCCTTCCTTCCTTCCTTCCTTCCTTCCTTCCTTCCTTCCTTCCTTCCTTCCTTCCTTCCTTCTTTCCTTCCTTCCTTCCTTCCATCTTTCTAATCAACAGGTCTTCAGCTCTTATTGATGAATCACAAATAGTAGGCAATATATTAGAATTAGACTGTTGCCTGAAGTTGGGCTTAAAACTTTCCATGTTTGACCCATGCATGGTCAAAGAAACTGGTTTTTCATGGTAATATAGTAAGTTTTTTTTTCTTTTTTTAGGAAGTGAGACATACATACACAGTACTTTAAAGAGTGCCAGGGCCATATTAGTTCACATATATATATATATATATATGTATATGTATATGTATATATAAATGTTTACTGTTTGAGAAATTGAGTTCTAAAGTGCTTTATAACTTAGAATATATAGTATATGGTGTATTATTACACCATAGGTCCATACTACAGATGAGGAAACTCAGAGCTAAAGTTACACAGCTCATAAATTTTTGAGATGAAATTTAAACATGGATCTTCCTTCTCCACATTTAGGTTTCTTTCTAACTGTACCTCTATGCCTCCAGACCTCAAGAATTGGATAATCAAGGTTGCAGGTGAGTGGTTCCAAATCCAAGAAGTTAATAAACTAGGAGAGGACAAACCAAAACCAAACAAAATCACCATCTCTTGATGCTAAAGCAGTTTTGCTGTCCCACAGCAAAGGGCGGTCATTTTCTCCTGCCCTGGCAATCTCTTACTAGAATTTTTTTTAAAGGGGCAATGCTTTTTCTCCTTGCCTCTTTCTAACCTTTAGGGACATAACCGAACAGCTTTTAAAACTTACTTCACACAGTTGTTGCAAGGAAAGTGCTTTGTAAGCCTAAAATGCTACATAAATATGATCAATTTATAATAATAATAATAATAAGGCAGGTCAGTGGTACAGTGTACAGAGTGCTGAACCTGGAATCAAGAAGACCTGAATTCAAATCCAGCCTCAGACCCTTATTAGATGTGTGAAAAATGAAGATTATAATTGCACCTACTTCCCAGGGTTGTTACGAGGCTACTGAAAGAATATTTGTAAAGTACTTTGCTAACCTTCAAGTGCTACATAAATGCAAGCTATTAGCTATTATGTATAGAGTGTTTTCCTCATGCAGTATGCAATTTCATACCTCCCAAATCTCCTTCTCCCAGATCTCTCCCTCCCTCTCTTCCACTCCTTGCTCTAGAACCATGGAATGGAGTGGCAACCAGACCTTCATCACTCACTTCATCCTTCTTGGCCTCTTCACTCAAACTCCTCTCCACTTCTTCCTCTTCTCCCTCATCATGACCATGTTCCTGGTGGCACTGACTGGTAATGGCCTCATGATCCTTCTCATCAACATTGATTCAAGGCTCCATAGCCCAATGTACTTCTTCCTCAGCTGGCTCTCATTAATGGACCTCATGCTCATCTCCACCATTGTACCTCGAATGGCTGTGAATTTCCTATGGGGCAAGGGCTACATCACCTTTACAGGGTGTGGGCTACAGATTCTCTTCTTCCTCACACTCCTGGGGGATGAGTGCTTCCTGCTGGCCTTCATGGCCTATGACCGCTATGTGGCCATCAGCAATCCATTGAGGTACTCTCTGGTCATGAACAAACAGGTCTGTTGGCTCATGGTGGCCTTTTTGTGGTTCTTTGGTCTTATAGATGGGTTAATCCAAGCTGTCTTTACTCTCCACTTTCCCTACTGTGGCTCAAACAAGATTGATCACTTCTTCTGTGAGGTGCCTGCTATCCTCAAGCTGGCTTGTGCTGATACCTCCCTCTATGAATCCATGATCTATGTCTGTTGTGTCCTCATGCTGCTCTTGCCTTTCTCTGTTATCTCTGCCTCCTACTTACAGATCCTAGTGGCAGTTCTCCGAATGCATTCAGCTGAGGGGAGACAAAAGGCATTTGCCACTTGTTCCTCCCACATGACTGTGGTCACCCTTTTCTATGGGGCAGCCATGTTCACATATATGAGACCACAGGCATACCACTCTTCCAAGCAAGATAAGGTAGTGTCTGCTTTCTACACCATGTTCACACCCATGCTCAACCCTATCATCTACAGCCTAAGGAACAAGGAAGTAACTGGGGCCCTTAAGAAGCTGCTGGGCAGATATTCCTGGAATCAGAGGGAGGACTCACAAAAATAGTTGTCATTTTATAGTTTAAAAAAAATCCTTTTACATTTAATGCTATAGACCAGATTTTGGCCTGGTATGGGTCTGTGAATTTATTAGAGGAAGGAACTCACTATAAGAAAATTCCCTCTGCCATTGCAGATCAATAACTACATCTTTCAATAATACGCCCAAACTTGATTTTCCCTTCATCAGGATCACAGACTGGATCATCTCCATATAAAACCCACCTCTGAAGTCAGCTGTCCATCTGTAATCATTTGATAATCTTTTATGAGCCCCATTCCCTGAATTCTCTGTACTCCCTCCCTCCTGTTCACTGACTTCCCTTATAAACAACAAGTGTAGTGATGTATCCTGTAGAGTTCTAGTGCCCCAAAGACTTTGGAGCTATCTTATTGATTGGTACACCCCAGGTATGATTCCCACTCCCAATTCTCCCCAGGCTCACTCTCTCTCCGTGACCTGGAATTGATTCATTCCCCTCTCCTGCTGACTTTGAGTCATAGAATACTTTCATCCTCTCTGTGGAAATCACTCTGCTGTCTAATGCATGGGGCTTATAGGGTAGGAACATTATATTTATGGTGCTTCTTCCCAGCTTATAGTGTGAAGTGAATCCATTGTTTGTCAAGGAAACTCCCTATATCTTCTTACTGGTGGTACCCAACTTGGAACTTGTTGGAATAGAGGACAGGAAATGATGAGCAGGATGCTCTCAGAGAAACCAGAAAAGACTTATATGAGCTGATGCAAAGTGAGATGTACCGTGCACAAAGTAACAGCTATATGGTAGGATGAGCAGCAGTGAATGACTTAGCTATTCTCAGCAATACAACGATCCAAGACAATTCTGAAGGACTGATGATGAAAAATGCTAGCCAACCCCAGACAAAGAAATGATGGCCTCTGTATATAGATTGAAACACACTTTTTTTTAAACTTTATTTTTCTTCAGTTTTTTTTTTTTGGTCTATGTTTTCTTTGACAACATGACTATTACGGAAATGTTTTGCATGTCTATTCATGTATAACCTATATCAAATGACTTGCCTTTTCAATGCGGAGGGAGGAAGGGAGAGAATTTGCAACTCAAAGTTTTAAAAATGAATGTTGAAAATTGTTTTTACATGTAACTGGGGAAAAATAAAATACTAAACACTTTTTTAAAAAATGTTGAAAAATGCATCAATAGTTAACTAGGTAACTGCAGCCAGTAACTGAGGCAGCTGAGTGCAGAAACAGGCTCCCCATGTCTCTCTCAATGGTCATTCCCCTCTCCTTCCCTGCCCCCTTCCCCCTGCAAAAGCAAATCAAAATGACTGGCTTTTCTTGCCTGATCCACAGAAGGAGGGTCTGGAGAGCCAGTTGCCATTTACTGACTGACCATTCCCTTTCTACTGTAGTTCTAGGCTTTTTGAGAGGCAGCTGGATCGGGAAGTTTTGTTCTATTTCCTAAATGTTTTTATTTCTAAGCCATTGAAAATATAATGAAATTTACTGGTCAACAAACCTGAGCTGTTTGCTGTGTTAATGACTGAACAGAGAAAGATAACAAAAAAGAATAAAAACACAAAAAACGAAACAGACAAACACATAGGAGACATTTTTTCTAGAGCAAAGCTAGACAAAGGTGACAGAGCTTGGGAGAGCATTGATGTTATCTCTCCTAAGTCTTGCAAGGCACGCATGAAACTCAAAGAAGCATCTGGGATTAATAGAGGGCTACCCCCCAAGAGAAAAAGGCAAGAAAAGTGTCAAACTGGGAATCCCAGGTCCCTTTGCCCCTTCTCCCTGGGGCTTGAAAGAAAAGAGCCCAAGTGGGAGGTGAGAGGATGACTGCAAGTTGGGCTGTGGTAGCCCACCTGGAAAGGTCACCTTGCACACAGTTACCATAGCAACAGTGTCAATGCCTGAGGCTATCAGCTTTGGAGGCCAGAGAGCCCTGGACTCCCTCATGAGCTCCTGCTAACAATTAGAATCACCTGACAGACCTTCAAATATTTGAAGACAGATATTATCAACAAATCCAATTCTGTGTCTTTTTTTCTGAAAGCTGAACATAACTATTTCCTTCAACTGATTCTCCCATGGCAGAGTGTCTAGTCCCCTTACCATACTGGCTGCATTCTTCTGGATAAACCATAGGGAGTCAGTCTAATTCAGTAAATTAGTATATCATGTTCTTCTTCTAACCAAGTCTTTTCTTCTTCAGGCCAAATATAACCAGTTCCTTCAACCAGTCTTCCAATAACTATAACATGGCATTTGATTCTCTTAGCAAAAGAGTCCCTGAGAGAAGGGTCATCCTTCTCCAGACACTCCAGTGTGTAAGAACCCTATCTATAATGTACCCAGAAGATACAGCATGGCATAACGAAAAAAGAAAACAGTGCATCACTAGTCACAGAACCTGGATTTAAATCCTGATTCTGCTACTTATGGTCTATGTGACCCTGGAGAAGACACTTAACCCTTAGCCTCCATAAAATGATGGTGTTGGGCCAGATTCAAAAATTTCATTTCAAATAAGGGCTTCTGATGAGCTGGGGAGGGGAGGCTCAGTAGAGAGTATAAGTTGAAGAAGGATTTTCTGTGGATGAAGAGGTTCTTCAGATGTTCCTGTTTGTGGGTGATTTTGTGCTTATTTCATCAAGCCCTGGAACCCTGCAGAGCATACTGGAATGTATCTATCATTACTCAAAACAATTTGGCCTGATAAAGGTAAGACCAAGTAGATGAAGAATGCCTATTGTCCAGATGATAACATGCATATGTGTGGACAACATGTGAGTCTGACTGTCCCTCAGCCTGTCTATGTGGGACAGAGAATACAATTGAACAATGAGTTGGACCAAGAATTAAACAAGACAAGGACAATAAATTAGTTTGCTTTTAGAAAATTGCAAAGCTTCTTTAATGATCCCAAGCTGCCCACATGGGTAAGGACTCATCCTTTTCATACAAATCTAACAAGTGTACTGGGTGAAGGAAGGCTGTAGTGCTTGCTGCACTCTCTCCCTCACAAGTAAGGGTCCCATCTGCTCAGGATCCAAGCATGTGATCTGAACTGTGTTCAAGTCTGGACCTTCGAAAAGAGGTTCAAAGCCCCCTTCTTACCTCCTCACCCCCAGCTCAGAACCCCAGGGGAAAAATTACTTAAAGCTCAAGTTTTGCTCACTTCCAGGGTTTCCACAAATTAGAAAGCTCCTCATTGTACAATATGAATCAAATATGGTACCTTGGTCTTAGTTTTCTCATCTGTGAATTGCAGATAACTATATCATCCACTTCCTAGAGTTGTTGTAAGGATAAAATGAGACAATATTTGTAAATCACTTTGTAAACTTTAAAGCTCTACATAAATATGCTAGCTACTACGACTACTACTACTACTACTACTACTACTACTACTACTACTACTACTACTACTACTACTACTCCTCCTACTCCTACTCCTACTACTACTACTTATTTCCTACACAAAAGGAATGCTTAATACAAAAGATTTGTGCACTTGGGCATTAACAAAAGCTTAAACAGTTGACAATAACTACTGTTACACTGATTGAGCTTTGAAAGAAATGTAAATAATTGAAACAAGTGGCATATAACAAGAGGTTAAGATTTTAAAATCAGAAAGTAAAACAGTTCTCAGGAATGCTGAATGATACATTTCACCTCAGCTCTGCAGCGCCCAAATAATCTCCTGCAAATTTATGCCTTGCTGCCAGCCAGGTCAGGGCTTGAAGTGCTTGTCTTCTATAAACTCCTCAGTGATGGGACCCAGGGCAGTCACCTCGTCATTTACCACCTGGCTGCTGTCTTGGACTTCATCAGTCTGTCCAGGAACTCATCTTCCTGAAAGATGGAATCACGTCTGAAGCTCACTCTTCCTCAATACCATCTTGCCCCTGGAACCCTTTTCTCCCTCTGATTGGAGAAGATAGGGGGTGGATATCAAAGAACTCATCCCAGGTTTTCTATTTAAGGGTGGCCCAGGGCACCATTCTTCTGTAGAACTTCAGCATCCCCCTTCATCCTCCATTGCTTTTCAGAAAAATGGTTGTGAAGTGAAGAGGGATGTGAAAGATGAAGGTCTACTATCTTCCCCAGTTGCATCATGAGCTCCTTGAGGGCAGGGACTATATTTTGCCTTTCTTTGTGTCCTTAGCTCTTAGCACAATGCCTAGTACACAGTAGGTGCTTAATAAGTATTTATCGACTGACTTAGAAGAATGACTGAATTGAAGTCAGCATCAATGCAGGACCCAGGATCATGAAAACAAACTCATAAGGTTGCTTCCAATACTGGAAGTATGTTCATCTCGAGACTGATGTTCTGTCACCAATGATCAGGCAAAGAAACACAAAGCCGAAGAGGCCCAGGCATAAGCTCAGTTAGCTGATTCCCTCTACTCTGGCTGCCACAGGGAAGCAATAGACCTGCTGCTGGGTGGAGAGGGGTTACCCCTACCCCACCTGTCACAGGAAGTCCCAGACTTTCATGATGCCCCCGAGGGTCAAATAGAGGAGGGACAGTGGTGCAGCCATTCGTTTTAAAGAACCTCTTAGTCACAGGCTCTTTCTTTTTGGTGGCCAATAAGGAGATTGCTTCATTATACCCAAAGTACCAAAGTCCTTCAGTGCTCAGCCAAACATAGCAGGTCATAAGAAGCCAGTGGCATTGCCATCCCCAAAGTGTCAGAGAGCTAAGCCAGCATATTCAGCCAGACAGAAGCAGCCAGGGCAGCTCTGTGCATGTCAAGTTATAGAAACATTGGACCCAGTGTCCCTATGTGTCAGCAAACCTGAAATGTAACAGTCTCCAAAGGACTAAAAGTGAGTGCCCTGTAAAGTGCAATAGAAAAGTGGGCATGTGCAAGGTTTGAACAAGGACAGGCACCAAGGACACAATCAAAGAACTGTGTGATAGGAGGACAAGATGGTCTGGTCTCATGAGGAAGGATGAACTGTGATTAAGTCCTGTACTACTATACTCCTGATGTCAGGAGAAAGTTAGGAAGTTCTCTACTCTGTTGGGTAGACACTGCCCCCATTTGGCAGTTTATGGAAGGATGTGAACAAGAGTTGCACAGGATGGGTAGGCATGGATGGATGGTTTGTGATCTGTAACATTGGAAGGAATTTCCAAACTGAGATTACAAATGCATTGGAGTGTTCCCAAAACATAGCTTGGTTCTTGGCAAATAGTGGTATTTAAAATATACTTGTTACTTGATCGATTTAGAATTTATCTTAGAGGCAACAGAGTCACTGGATTTTTGAGTTGGTGAGTTGCACAGCTCGACCTGTGTTTTAATAATATTAATTTGACAACTGAATGGAGAATAGGTTGGAGGAAAGATGGGAAGCAGGGAGTCCAGTTTGGAAGATATTGCAATAATCCAGCCAGAACTGATGAGGGCTTGAAGAAGGGTAAAGGAGAAATGTTTCAGAGGTAAAGTTAGAAAGGCTTGGCAACTGTTTCAATGTGAGGGGAGAGGTGAGGGAGAAGGCAGAATCAAAGATGATTTTGAGATGACAATCTTGGTGACCTAGAAGGATGGCAGTGCCCTGAACATAAATAGAGAATTTTGGAGTGCGGAGGCTTAAGGAGGGGATATGATGAGTTTCATTCTGGACAGATTAAGTTTGAGATGCCAATGGGACACTGAGGTGGAGATATCTAGCTGGCAGTTAGTGATACAGAGATAGATATAGAAATTCTGATAGCTACTATCTACTGACTTCCTGGATACTCTCCTTCCTTCCTTCCTCAATATGAGCCAGTCAAACAACTTAACTTCCCAGCTCCTCAACATGTCCCATGTCCTGCTCCTCCACCCACCTCAGCTAGAGAGAGATCTTGCCATTATCCACAAGTCCACCACCATGCTCATGAACTGTGAAATTATTTTGTCTGATCATAATCTGTTTCTATTCTACTTCAGCCTCTACCATGAAACTCCAAACCCCATTCTTCATCCTCACCATGACCCTCTAACCCTCGGTTCTTTAACAGGCCATGACCCCAGCATTGGCTACTCTCTCTTCCCTTCCCCATCTTGGCCTCTTCCTGAACCAGTTCAACTCTACACTGTCCTCATCTCTAGAGTCTTGCATCCTCTTATCATATCAAAGATTTTGCCCTGCCAAGCCTCAGCTTTGGATTGCTCTTGCCCAAGTGCTGCTGAACAAAGCTGGGGGAAAATTGCATCATCCTGCTACCTGGGTCAACTACAAATTTATGTTACATGATCTCAACTGGGCCCTCACTGCAGCGATTGATTCACTATCCCACTCACTGCAGTAATTTTCCCAAACTTTTTCATCCCTCCTCAAACTTCACACAACTCATCCTCCTCCTCCCCACCAACTCATATTTCACTAAAAAAACGGTGGCCATTTGCTGAGAGGTCCTTCTTATCATCTCCTTCTCATCTCACATCATTCAGGTGTCTTTCCCCACCATGTCCTCTCACATCTTTGTCTCACATGAAGAGGTGGTCCTTCTCCTCAACAAGGCAAATCTTTCTACATACACGAATGATTCCATTCCATCCCATCTCCTCCATCAGATTGTCCCCTCTATCATCTCCATGCTCTCACTAGTCTTCAATCTCTCCTTGTCTACTGGCTGCTTGCCTACCACTTTATAAACAGGTCCATATCTCCTCCAATCACAAAAAAATCCTCACTTGTTCTACCCTATGTCCCTCTTCCCTTTTGTGTTTAAACTCATTAAGAAGACCATCTTCTAACTGGTCTTTGCTTCCTTTCCTCTCACCCTCTTCAGGCTGACTTCCAACCTCATCATTCAATTGAAATTGCTGTCTCCAGAGTTACCAATGATCACCCATTTACCAACTCTAAGGGCCTTTTCTCAACCCTCCTCCTACTTGATTTCTCTCTAGCCTTTGACCCTTTTGATCAGTTTCTTCTCTTTAATACTCTCTTCTCTCTAGACTCTTATGGCCCTGCTCTCTCCTGGTTCTTCTCCTACCTGTCTGACCACTTCTTCTCAGTCTCCTTTGCTGGATCTTCATCCAGGTTATGTGTAACATCAGATGTCCCTCAAAACTCTGTTTTGGGCTCTCTTCTCTTCTCTCTCTATAATCGATTTCACTTGGTGAGCTCATCAGCTCCCAATTCAATAATCATCTCTATGTTGATGATTCTCACATATATTTATCCAGCCCCAAATCTCTCTCCTGACTTTCACTGTCACATCTGCATTTGTCTATTTTATATCTCAAATTAGATGTTTTAGATATGTTAAATCCAACATGTCCAAAACTGAACTTAGTATCTTTGTTCCAAACTCTCCCTTCTTCCAATGTTTTTCATTACTGTAATGGGCACCACCATCTTCCCAGTCATCATTGATTCCTTGGACATTCTCACCTCCCATATTCAAAAAGTTGCCAAGTCCCATGTATTCTATCTTTATATCTCTCATAATTTCTAAGACATTCATGATGAAACATGTGTGGGACAGAGACCACTACTCAAATTCAAAACAAAGACTTAGTTACCTTAAAGTAGAAAGGAGTTTATTACTTTCTCATGAGAAAGGGTACCGCCCCTTGTTCACCCTAATGGCCTGGCCAGGGAGGAGGGGTACAAGTTGGTTACAGAAAGCAAGGCTTTTTTATAACCTAATGTGAGTTCCTCCTCCCAAAACCCCCTTCCCCTTTTCCCATTGACTGGGCTTCAGGGGGCACAATCTATTCATGGAAATCTTCCCAGCAACAGAGTACACAAGTTTGCCTGGAGACAAGAAAAGGTGGTAGTCTTGCTAGGAGGTTGGGGGTAGGGCTATTCTATTCTTTAGGCTATGTGCTTCTGAGTGGGGGGGTTGACAAGGTCAGAAGGGAGTGTGTTTCAACAATACAATTAAATTCCTTGAGAAGGCCATCTACAACAGGTGCCTCCAATTTCTCTCCTCCCACTCTTCTTACTATCTGGCTTCTGACCTTATCTCTCTCTAAATGACTAGTGATCTCCTAATTGCTGCCCTTTGTGAGAACTATTAACAAGAACTATTAACCTTTTGAGGAGGCTTCACTTCTGAGAGATCATCTCTCACACATGTTATCCACTTCCAGATAGAGAATTGAATGTTCCTTAGTGCAGACTAAAGAATATTTTCTTCTTTTTCTTTCTCCACCCCATCCATGCCTACCCTCTTTTGTTTTGTTTTTTTAAATATGGCTAATGTGGAAATTTGTTTTGCATGAAAGTAGGTGGTACAGTGGATAAAGTGCCATGCTTGGAGTCAGGAAGATTCAATCTTGGTGAGTTCAAATCTGGCCTCAGACACATTAGCTATGTGACTTTGGGCAAGTCACAAAACCCTGTCTGCCTCAGTTCCCTATCTACAAAATGAGTTGGAGAAGGAAATGGCAAACCACTCCAGTATCTTTGCCATGAAAACCCCAAATGGGATCACAAAGAGTTGGACATGACTGAAATGACTTAATGACAAAACCTATTTGTAAAAGATTTGTTTTCCATCCTTCTCAGTCAATGAGGGAAGAGGGAAGAGAATTTGGCATCAAAAATAAAATAAAATTGAATTGAAAATTTTAAAAGGAAGACATATCTGTCATATATGACTCTTCCCCCTGACACTGCCACTGCACAGGTACAGGCTTTCATCACTTCACATTTGGTTTCTTTTCATGCCCTTTTGATTAGTCTCCCTTCCTCATCTCTCCCCATTCCAGTCTATTCTCCACTCAGCTGTCAAAACAATCACCTTAAATTACATGTCACCCTCCTCCTCAATCAACTCCAGTGGCTCTCTATTAGCAGCAGGACAAATATAAAATACTCTGTGTGGCTTTGTCAAGTCTTTCATCACCTGGCCCCTTCTAACCATCTGGTCTTCTTATAACTCACTACCTGCCACATCCTCTTCAATCTGTCCCTCACACAAGACACTGTCTCCTTACTCTGGGCACTTTCACCGACTGTCCTTCAGGCCTGGAATGCTTTCCCTTCTCATCTCAGCCTCCTGACTGGGAAAATCTTGTCTTTTACCAAAAACTTTACCAATGCCCCTTAATGTTAGTGCCTTCCCTCTGTCGATTATTTTGAATTCATCATATACAAGCTTGTTTATAGAGTTGTTCACATGTTGCCTTCCTCATTAGACTGTGAGCTCTTAAGTATGATGGATGTTTTCCTGTTTTTTTTTTGTATCCCCAGTGCTTAGCACAGTGCCTGGCACATAGTAGGTGCTTAATAAAAGCTTCTTTACATGACTTGAGATTGGAGATTCATCTGCATAAAGGTGATAATTCACATGTATACATTACTTTATAGTTTGCCTAGTACTCTCTTCATAAACCCCCTGTAACATAATAGTGTCAATATTATTATTCCCATTTTCCTGATGAGGCAGCTGAGGCTCTGAGAGATAAAACAACTTTCCTATGATCACAGAACTGGTGCAGCAAAGTCTTCTGACTGCAAATCCAGCACTCTCTGCACTGTGAGAAATAATTCATTTGGACCCCTACTCTATTTCAATCAATATTAATCAGGGTGCTATGATTCCAAAGGGGTAATGATTATAAATCTGCATATTAGGTCCCAGAGCTCTAAGCTACAGATTTTAAGTTCATTTGCTTAATCATAGGAAGGTAACTAGAGGCTCTCCACCCTTGTTTTTCCTTGTTACGGTGACCAAGCCCAGAGTGGCAGAGGTGACTCAATGACATGCAAACTCTCCCAACTTATTTTTGTAACTCCAGACCTCTTCTGTAGGAGGTCTGCCCCATACTTTGCCCATCCCAAGAAATCCTGCTGAAATACCATTTTAGCTGATGTATCATTTTTTTTGGCCCACTAAGCAAGACCTAGCAACCAATGGGATTCTGTCTGTACCTTGCATATCCTCTTTAGAATGTTCAGGTATCAAATCTAGAATCAAGCCTTATAAAAATAGGGCCCTGGTAGAAAGGAGCATCTCAGATGAGGAAGATCTAAGGTCCACTTCATTAGAGGGGACCATGGACCCTTTAATAAAGACCCATTGGATCAGAGCTCTGTCTCAGTGGTTTTTCTTGTAGGTTGGGCAATTTTAATCTTCACACTGCCACAGCATGCTGCTTCTCAAGAGGAGAAATGAAATTATGGAAAGCAATCAGACCACCAAGAGAAAAAGTATAGATAAAGAAGAGTTAGACACTAAAAGGGTAGGAGACAGTTGATGATCTAGCAAAGGACACTAATAAGGAATGGTCAGACAGGCAGATGGCTCGAGTAGGTGTTAGGGACTTCTCCTGAAGTATAGTCAGCACTGCCCGAGGACCCAGGAACTTTTCTAATTCTTGATGTCATCTCAAAGGTTGGACATGTATGTCGCAGGACCCATATTCAGTCCCCTCACCTCAGAAAAGGAATCCCAAAACTTCTGGTTTTTTAGAGACAGTCAGAGGCCCAGGCTCCAGCTCACCTTGAGGACTAACCCAGGTTCCACTCTGCAACCTCTCAGTGTTCTAGATTAAACACAGCATACTGCAGAGAGGGTGTATAATGACCTGCTCATAATGGAGTCTGCTGGGGAATGGCCAGACAAGTGGGAGAACCAGAATTTAGCAGTGTCAAGTCAAACAAAGGAATGAGTATATAGGAGGAGGTAGGGGTGAGTCTCTAATGCCAAAAGTTACAGATAGGACTGAGTTATTAGATTTCACAATTAGGAGATCACTGGCCATTTTGCAGAGGGCAGTTGTGAGATGTGGTGAGATGGAACCCAGATTGTAGATTATTTCCAAAACATCTTCCAGCTGTCTTGTGAACTGAACAATATGTTCCAGATGAAGCTTCACCAGGACAGAATATAGAGAGACTATTACTTCCTTCATTCTGGATACTTTGCAACTCAAAGCACTCCAATATCAGGAGACCATTCTTTTATGTTTTACTGTTCACTCTTACAGGCCTAGCAACCTATTTCTTTCACACTAACTATGAAGTGGGAGAATGCTTCATTAATACTGGTCTATTGATGCTTTGTAATTATTATCAATCTTTTAAAGCCCAACTCACAAATCACCTCTACCATGATGCCCTATGGTTAATGATCTTACTTCACAGTTTTTCACTCTTCCAATGCATATATCATATTTACCATGTTATAAGAAGCAGCACAGTAGTGGATTAGAGGGACTGCTTTGGAGCCAAGAAGACCTGAGTTCAAGTTCCACCTAAGACCCAAACTCTGTTATTCTGGAGCAAGTCACTTAATCTCTCAGTGCTCTAAGCAACTCTAAAACTAGATATTGCAGAGAAGGTGCCAACTTACACTGGGAGAGGGAATTTGCTCATGTTGGGAGCTCTCTATACCAAAGAAATCACATTATTTATATTATCATGTAACGTTGTTATCTTGCTTCATGGTTTTGACTGCTAACTTTATGAGGGTTTTAATTCTGTTATGTAAACTTTGCATGTCTTCTAGGGCCTAAACTATTTGAAATCAAGGTGAAATTAAGTTTTTTTCTAAAACAGAATTGGAAAGGAAGGCTCTGGCCAAGATGTTAAACAAATGTCTTAGTCAACTGGGTATAAGATAAAACATATCATTGAAAATTATTTTTTTGCTTATCAGAGAAGTCAGACAAAATTGAAAAGGTAGAATTTTTTTAAAGGTTTCTATTTCAACAGTAGATCATAGAACTGTATCGTAAAGGTTCTAAATTTCAGAGGCAATCTAATCCAACCCCCATGTTTTGTAGATATGGAAACTGACAGCCAGGGAAGTAAAAATATAATATAGGATATGATATGATATGATATATGATATATGACAGCTGTTTGATGTTTTAACCTCTCAGAACCACAGTTTACTCTTCAGTAAAATAGGCATTTGATCAAGATGATCTTTGAGTCCCCCTTTCAGTTCTTAGATTCTATCATCCTTTGCTCAGGAGGTAGTAAATCAAATTTTAAAGTATGCAATTCTGAGGCATTTTAGAATACATATTTTGGTAAATTAAAGGACTTCTTCATCCAAACTACATTGATTAGGCCCATACTGCAGTTAAAATCTTACTTCAAAGAGTATTGCCTCAGGAATCAGAGAGGTGAGCTGTAATTTGACTGTTCAGTTTTGTCCTCAAACCAAATATAATTTACCTCCAGCTCTGAGTTAACTTCAGGTTGCCCCACCTCACTTATTTTCATCATTTTTACTGAAAATTCCACATCAATTGCCCAAAAATGAGAAGCCTGGGGTGGGAAGGAAGGAAATTGCTTTCTAAGTTTAGAAACTTTTTAGCTAATTAACTATCCTGACCATCTGGGACAGAGGATTGTTTGTGCCCCATGAAAAGTTTCCCTTTGTCTCTAACCCCCTACTTTCCAGATCTTCTTTGCTACTCCCCAGTGAATTCATGCTGCCCAAAGTGACCTACTGAGCACACTGCACCAAAGGCTGTCCTTCTCCAAAGTCATCAAGGTTCCAAGGTAGCTTGTATTTGGGAACAAGGCAAATCTGTCCTCTTACCTTATAAACTAAATCCCTGAAGTAAAGTAGTTCATTTCAACTAACACTTCCTAAGCACTTCTTGCAAAGTACTTTGCTAGGTGCTCACTTTTATACTGGTTATTTTGATTCATTTAAATTTGGGTGTGAAAAATGAATCCACTGAAACTTCCTAGTACTAGAAATATTTGCCATTCTGAGGAGGTGCCCATTAATCCAAATGAAGCTTTATTAGGAGAGATTTGAGTAGAGGATTTCTATGGGACCCTTGGCCTATTCCTGGTTCTTAATCCCATGAATAGGAATTAGCTGTCCCCATAACCTTGGCCTGCTCTCCTTCCTCATCTCTGCCTCCTGGCTTCCTTGGTTTCCTTCAAGTTCCAGACCAAATCTCCTCCCAGCTTGATTTTTGTTTAATTAGGTAAAAAGGGCCAGTCCTTGGCTCTTTTCTTACCTAGCCTTAATCACTGAATGGGCATTGCTTCAGTCAAACTGAGACCTGGGGAAGGCCTCAACTTCTTAAAAAGGCCAATGTCTCCCACTGCATCCAGGACCATCTCCACTTGTCCTGATCTATATCTTGCCACTGGACCCAGATGGCTCCAGAGGGGCAAGTAAGGCTGATGACTTTTCACAGCCCTCCTTCACTTCAATCCAATTCATTTGCAAGTCATGACATCACCTTCCTGATGTCATGGTTCTCTTTGAGAAGGAAGAACAAACAACAACATAACAGTGTCTGGTATGGGAATGAGTCCACTGCAGGCACTCATAAGTAACTTAAAGGGAGTAGCATTCAGGGTAAAAATATTCTATTCCTTTTCACCAAGTCTTACCTCCAGTGGTTTCTGTATCAGTTATTGTGGAATAGAGTTCTGCAGCTTTTAGGGTGTTTCTGGAAGGAGAAGCCAAAATCTCAACATTAAGTGCCTTCCACTATCATTCATTCTTTTTGGGGGGGGGGGCAAAAAGAATTGGGGAGAAAGTTTGAAAGAGAACTTTTTTCTAACCTTCATCTGATCTTTTCCTTGTTCCTTTCCCCAGACCCACAGAGCCTGCCCCATTCCTACTCAAGTTCCACAATTTCCTATTCCTTACCTCAAATTCATTCCTCAGGACTCAGGGATCCTACTTTTCTCTCTAATTTGTATCCCATACCTTTGTCCTCCAAAGATCCAGACATTCTTTGCTTTTATTTTCATCACTTCCTACATGCCCATTCTCTTCCTTGGACTCACTATTCTGCCTCCCCCTCCATCACCCTTAATAACACAACTTTACTTTGGACTCTAGCTGTGGTAGAGCCTTGTTTCTCTGACTGACAGACAGGCTTCAAAGAGAATGTTTTTTCTTGGAAAATTATACTTCTGAATATTTGGGGAAGCAAGCTTCAACAGAGACAAAGCACTCAGCAGAGAAACCATCCAAGTAAGGACATTTTCCACATGCAAGTTGGGTGCAATGTTCTGAGTCCCCATATTTGGCTCATCCTGTAACTCTTTATTGGGTTCAACCACTATGTTTTTATCTGTAAGCAATGAGATTACACATTATTTTTAGTATGATAGTTTGATACTTGGCCAGTTAATCTATCACACATTCTCCCTGAACCACAACTCTCTCTCTCTCTCTCTCTCTCTCTCTCTCTCTCTCTCTCTCTCTCCCTCCCTCCCTCCCTCTATTTCCTGGGGAAGGGCTAAAAAAGAAAAGGTCTCTGGAAGATTTGGCTCAGGAACTTTAGGTTGGGGGATTCAAAGAAAATAACAAGATTTGGTAAGCAAAAGGGTACAACGGAATACTTCAATCCCAAGAGATCAGTTGTGACTGCCAGATGGTGAAAAATCAAAGCCAATTTGCTTTCTATAGAATTCTACAAAAGTTCAATAAATGTGATATCCCACTAGGGGAAAGCTTAAAATATTTGGAGGTATGTCCCTAACCTTTCAGGATATAGAGCAACTACCAGAGGTTTCAAAAGATCATCTCTCAGTGCAGCTGTCAAAACTAATCAGTTGTTCAGTGTGTACACAAAGATTCCTATCTCTCAGGATCCAGGGGTTTCCTGCATCCTTCTCCCCTTACCCACACTTCCTCTCCCTTTTCCATTCCCTCTACAACTTCATGCTAACTGAGGGGGTGACTACCCTTATCTATAAAGTTTTGCAGTCAAGTCCTTTTGGAAGAGATAGGTAAGACCTAAGGGCTTAAGACTGATAACTGTAGTCCACTTTTGAAAGACTTCTTCCCTTCTTTCATTTCCACATTTTCTAGTAGTTCAGGTCAGGCAGAAATAGAAGAGGTTTATCTTCCTGAAGGATTCTAATTTCCTTGCAGAAAGAGACTAGTTATGCTACTGCACTGTAAGTTATCCATGGATAGGGATGATGCTATACCTAAATTTTGTATCTCTTTCTCATGTCCAGCACACTGATTAGCATACTAAATAAATAATGTATCAGTGCATGGACTTAATAAATTTTGTGTTGACTTCACTTCCTTTGGCCTTTAGTTT
Source organism: Vombatus ursinus (assembly GCF_900497805.2). Lineage (NCBI taxonomy): Eukaryota > Metazoa > Chordata > Mammalia > Diprotodontia > Vombatidae > Vombatus > Vombatus ursinus. The sequence continues at coordinate 4,769 of NW_020944512.1, read as the reverse complement.
CTCTTATTTGTAAAATGAGACAATAGAACTAAATAATTTCTAAAGTTCCTTTCAGTTTTAAATCATGGGGTAAGTGGGATTGAATCATGATCTGACCCTTCCCTTAGTGGGACTAGAGAGAAGAGGATTATTTTTGCCTTTTTCTTGATTCACTAATGGCAGAAGGACAAAGCCAAACAGCAAAGGGAGTAAACTGACTTTATTGAGGAGGGATGCCTCTTGTTAAAGGAAAATATAAGTTGGCAGAGTATACAGTAGGGAGAAGTCAAATGAAGTTAAAATCTTTTTTCTCCATACATCATTCTTTCATTTATCCAACATTTGACTAGCACTTGGTTATGAGCAAAGTACCCTGACAGAGACTCTTCAATAAACCATTCATTATAGTGATATCAAAGAGCCTAGGCTGGGCTGAGGATGCCTTTGTTGAAAACAAACATGGCATCAAGGTCAGCCACCATATTGATAGTAAATTACTCGACTTGAAAAGGCCACAAGCCAAGACTAAAGTGGAGTTGAGTGTTGGTCCATGATTTTTATTTACAGATGATTGTGCACTCCATGCAGCCTCTGAAGCTGAGATGCAACAAGGTATGGATCAACTCTCTGCTGCTAGTACTCATTTGGGCCTCACAATTAACACCAAGGAAACACAGGTGCTCCACCAGGCAGCACCGCACCATCCATGCCTGAAATCATCCATTACAATGAAAAAGTTTTGAATATTGTGGATAAATTCACTTACCTTGGCAATATACTTTCCAGGGATGTACACATTGATAAAGAAGTTGACCCACCCATTGCCAGAGCTAGCTCAGTGTTTGGGAGGCTCTGAAGGAAAGTGTGGAAGAGAAGGTATGTTGTATGCCCATAAAAACTGAACAGTATACCAGCATCATGCCAAGAAACTGAATCATTTGCACTTTACTTGTCTTAGGAATATTCTAAAGATCACCTGGCAGGATAAGATATGGGACACTGAGGTCCTTTCTCAACCGAAACTTCCAAGCATTCAAACTCTACTGCAGAGAGTGCAACTCCAATGGGCTGGCCATATTGTTGCAATGCCAAACATACGTTTACCTAAATTTTACCTCCTATTTTACAGGAGAACTCACACAAGGCAAGCACTCACACGGTAGTCAGAAGATGCAATACAAGGACACTCTCAAGGTCTCTCTGAAGAACTTTGGAATTGATTTGTGACATGGGAGACACTGGCACAAGACCACCCAGCATGACATGCCCTCATCAAAGAAGTTGTTGTACTCTATGAGCAAAGCAAAAAAAGAAATTCCAGATGTGCAGATTTAGATAATCTACCCCAAATGTTCACATGGACTATTTGTTTTCACTTGGCTTTCAATCTCCTTCTTCACTGTGTAGGGAGAATTTTGTCATCAGAGACTGAGGCTGCAGCTGGTAAATACATTTAAAAAGAAGACAGTAACATTCATTCCCTTGGCCTGAAGTACCACCCCCAAGCAGTAGACTCTCAGATCTTTATCTCTAGCTTTAGGTTCTCATTTCTTACTACCTCCAGGACATCTTCACCTTTACGTCCACATGTCCAAAAACAGCTAATTTGATTTCTACTAAGCCTTCTCCTCCTCCACCTTACTTTGCTGTTTCCATTAGTGGCTCCATCATTTACTTCATCTACTATTTTCAGAATCTTGGTATTATCTTTGCCCCTTCCTCCTCTTCACTTTCAGAATATTAGAACCACTACATCTCATGCTCAAAGAAGAATCCTGTCTAGTACATACCCAACAAGAAGTCATCAAGACTGCTTGAACATCTGTAAGGGAGAGGGCAGCTACTACCTCATCAGGTAAAGCCTTTCACTTTTAAAGACTTGCCATAGGAGGAAGTTTGTCTTTAGATTAAATCTCAGTCTTCCTCTCTGCCACTTCCACCCATTCTTCCTAGTTCTTCCCTCTAGGGCAGAGGTTCTTAGGCTAGAGTTTTCTCAAAAATTGAATAGTGCTACAGGAGAATAAAACAAGCAAAGGAAAGGGATTTAAAGGGTTACATAATTCACTCAGCTAATCCTCATCCCATATACAACTAGACTATCAATACTCAAAAAATATTTGTTAAGCTCCTACCCTGTGCCAGACCCTATGTTAAGCTCTGGGGAAACAAATATGAAAAAAGACAGTCCCTTCCCTCAAGGATCTTACAATCTAATGGGGGGAGACAACACCCAAAAGGAAGCTGAAAAGTCAGGTGGGGAGCAAAAGGGGTTGGGAAAGAAGGTACTGGCCATGGTGGCATGGTGGCAAAATCCCAGAGTGATGCACCCAGGGGAGAAAATGTTCTGACTTGGGTTCTGTCCTTAAATGGAGGTTTTGGAGCACATGGCTCCACCCTTCAATCAGAAGGGCAGAGGGTAAAGATAAGGTAGAGGACCAAAGCTGGTGGAAACTGGAGGATGATGAGGTTGGCCCAATAATGAACATCCTGGGACATAGTGAAGTCAGCTTCCTTCTTGATGGTTGTGGTCCCCTGTAACTTGCCCTTCTCTCCTTCAGACTTTCCCCCAATAGTCCCACCTCAGGCCTGTGCTTTGTCTCTCGGTGGCTACTGCCTGAATTCCTCTCCCATGCTGTTGCAGAATCCCCAAAGGTCCTTCTTATTTTCTGCTTCCCAATACTACCTTTCAGTCCCCTGAGTAACAATAATAATCATTATTATTTATATATTATATCATATATTTTTATATTTGTTTCATATTATTATTGCATAGTGCCTTCTGGTTTCATTTGGTTCTCACAATAGAAAGTCAGGAGAGACTGGGGTGGGTGTGAGGGAGGAATCATTGTGAGGGTAGGAGGGGGGAGATCAGGGAAGGAGTGGCATCTAAGCTAGGCCTTGGAGGAAGAGAAGGATTTATTTATTTATTTTTACTCTGGACTTAACATCAAATAAAATGAGCATTTCTGTAAACATAGAACAGGAGACAATTGTGCATGACATAGCAAATCTCTACAATCTTTTTCTTTTAAAGTATATAATAGGTAACACTGACTCCCTTGGCCTACCTTGCCTGAAGATCAGGTATGTTACATTTCAAGGGACAAAAAGACAAGTAGGCTCACAATTAGACAAGTAGTGGAAGTATGTCAGCTACTCCTGGAAGCTAGGCACAGTTATTCTCACCCTAAGAAGCTGTAGGGCATTTTGCTTTCACAAAAGGCAAGCAGTCAGGTCTGTTTAAATGTAAAAAGAATAATATGGACATTTCTACTGCTTGGTAACTATTTATTGATTCAGATTTGTCATATTAACCTTAATATCAGTTAGGACTCAGTAATATAGAACATAGCAATAATCAATGCTTAAATAGAATTCAATAATACAAAAAGTGCCATTATTTAACCAAATATATACTCAACAAATCAAAAGTTTGCAAAAGTCTACCAAAGCAACTAACTTGTGAGGGAACACAGACCGGGTGGAAAAAATAATTGACCATAAATTATATTGTAAATTTTTTTTCCCCAAATTTCTCTAGGATATATAAAGTCTTTATCTTTAGATAAAGATATCTAAAATCAGAGGTCCCAGGAAGAAAATCTCTCCAAAGTTCCCCACAGATGCAAAAGGACCTTTTTATCCCACACAAGGTCCCACATGTAACACTGCCTGGCTTGGCCCCCATTGCCTGAAAGCTAATTGTGTTACCTTTAAATATATTCAATATGAACCTTTGAAAGCTGTCCTGATTGTCTGTAATTATTCCTGGCCTACCATCTATTCTCTTCTGTGATTTGGGGGGGATATACTTATACCTATTATTTATTTTTATTTTTTCAGTTGTCAAACATTTATTTTGTCTTCCCTAGCCACACAATAAAAAAAGAAAAAAAAATTCCATGTAAAAATCTGCATAGTCAAGCAAAACAAATTCCCACAGTGGCTGTGTCCAAAAACGTATGTCTCATTCTGTATCTTGAGTCCATTACCTTTCTGTCAAAAGGTGAATAACCTCCCTGAGACTCTGGAACCATGGCTGAGCATTGTATTCAATGATCAGAGTTCTTCTTACAAGTTGTTTGTCTTTACAAATTGTTATTTTTATGAGTTGTGCTCCTGATTCTGCTCATTTAATTCTGCACCAGTTCATACCAATGAAGGTAGAAAAAACAGGAAGAAATAGGTAATATGTGTGTTGTGGGGTGGGATGGGGGGCAGAGTTCCAGGGTTATTGCCCCCCTTTTTCATGTGGGGTAGAGGGGAGAAAGCATCCTAATATTCTAGAAATCCTACCTAGCATCTTGGGTTATGGAGATTTGTCTGGCCTGCTTTAGGGGAAAATGTCTCATTTTATATTTACTGAAGTTACAGGCATCAGCTCTAGGTCTGTCCCTCTATTTCCATAAGCTCCCCTATCTGAGGGAAATGAGGGTAAAGGTAGGCTAACTATTCCTCCCCTGTCTCTACCAGCTCCAGAGGATCATTAGGGAGGACCAGAGATTTGGGCCTTACCTGAAGCCATCACAATGGGTTTCAGCTGCCAGGTGTGGTGGAGCACACTTGCAATCCCTAGTAGGGGGATCACTGGGGTTGGTGGATTTCTTGAGCTCAGGAGTTCTGAGCTGCAGTGGGCTGGGCTGATGGGTCTCCTCACTGAAGTCATCATTAACACAAGGAGCCTCCAGGGGCAGAGGGGCTCCCAGGCTGGAAACAGACAACCCTGATGAGGAGACCAGGCCCAATGGGTCACAGTTTTGATGAGAAACAACCTTCCTTTTTTTTTAAAC